>NC_138775.1:38956715-39172829 GCF_965119305.1 Pelophylax lessonae | reverse complement strand
GGGGTAATACGGAGCGTGGAGCGGAGGCTCCCAGGATCTCAGGCAAGAAGGCCACAGAACTAACAATTCCACGGTCATACACTAACATTAATAAACGGCAGTAGAAGAGCAGGCAGTTATTACTTGAGGTCAATGTGCATAGAACAGAAACAGTATAGAGATTGTACCAATTATAAACTGTAAACAATGGTAATACCCCAAACCCCCCTCCCTGCTCTGCCCCAACCCCAACTTGTGCGGGCATGTTCCCAAACAAGTGCCTCAACCAGAACAGGCCCACATGCGACTGGCAAAAAGTAAGATCAGGAGGCCAGGGACCCCCAGGATAGTCAGTAAAAATACAGCAAAATACAACTAGGACAAGCAAGGGGGCCCGGGGGCCCAGGTCCAGCAGAAGTCGCAAGGGGCAACAGGGGAGTTGGGCACAAACACACGCCTGAGCGGGTGTAGGGGGCGAAAACCAACAGGTGTATCGCTGGGTAGCAAAACCTATGGGCAGGTGGAAATCCATAGGAAGAGAACAGAAAAATCAGTTCCATCTGTGGAGCTAGGGCGCTCCGCCGGTCAAACACAGGAGCAGTGGGTCAGGGAAATGAGGGGGGGGGGGAAAGGGGGGTACAAAGTCTTGAGTTCCGCAGGATCTACAAAGCCCCCCCCACCTCAGCAGCAGCACAAGGCACAGGCAATCAGGGAGAAAGTGTCATGAAGTCGCCAGGGCAAGGTGGTCAGGCTCTAGCTTCCAGTCCTTCTAGCCAGGAGATGGCGGCTTCCGGATCCTCAAAGAAGTGGGCTCGGTCCTCACCCTCCACTCTAAGACGGGCCGGGTACAACAGAGTATTTGATATTCTTGATACGCAGCCTGCGTTTGACCTCCAAAAAGCTCTTGCGGCGCCTCTGGACCTCAGCAGAGAAGTCGGGGAAAATCGCTATTTTGTGATTTCCAAATGGAATGTTTCCCTTAACTCTGGCCAGGTGCAATATGGCATCTCTGTCCCGATAGTTCAGGAATTTAGCGATGAATGTGCGGGGGGGTGCACCCTGAGGGGGGGGGGACGCCCTGAGAGGCGATGTGCACGTTCCACAACAAAAGTGGGTGAAAAGGATTCTCTGCCATATGTTTGAGTGAGCAATTGTTCCAAATAAGATGAGGGGTCTGCACCTTCAGAGCCCTCCGGGAGGCCAATGAACCGCAAGTTACAGCGGCGCAGCCTATTCTCCATGTCATCTTGTTTTTGAAGGATAAGGTGTACTTGTTGCTGCAGCCTGTCTGAGGAGCTTTGCAATGGGGGGAGGGAGTCCTCCACCTCGCTGATTCTGTGTTCAGCCTCACCAACTCTGTCCCTTAGCTTCTGCATATCCTGACGCATCAGTGATATATCTACCTTCACCTCCTCGATTTTAGTCGTCAGCATGGTCTGGCAGGTGGCAATCGCTTCCAATACCTTGGATGTAGCAGGGCTCTCCGGCTCCTCCACCACGAGCGACGGGCCGGCGCCATCTTGGATCCGGGCCTCCTTCTCCAGCCTCCGGAATGCAGCCAGTTTTGCCGCAGCTTCCGAGCCTTTCTTCGGCGGAGACATGCGGAGGTCAGTGCCGCGGGTGTGCGGGAGGTGAAGGGAGGATTAACGTGCCCGGAGGGCTGCAGGATTAGCGGTAAAGGAGATCGGTCCGGCGGAGCTCCTCTCACACACGTCCTCTCACATGCTGCGCCAGGCCACGCCCCCGTCATAACCGTTTTTAGTTGACAGTGCATAATGTTCACAAAAGTTCTGGTCCAATTTTTTTTTTTGGGAAGTTTGTTCCTAGACTTCCGGGTCGTCAGCAAGTTCAGATCATGCGTGGTCTTTCGTATCCGATTTTTAGCGGACGTACTGCATACACATTAAACGAAAATTGGTCGTGCTGGGGACGGACGATAAAAAATTTTGGTATTTGTCCCTCCGTTTTTTTTTTCGTTGAAAATGTCGGCATCAGCTGCTGAAAGTTGTGTACACACTAGCCGAAAATTGTACGATTTTACCTCGGACGGGAATTTTCAGCAGATTTTCTACTAGTGTGCACCCCACTTCAGTCTGTGACTGAACAGTAAAGGAAGCGCAACAAACTAATTAAACACTCTGCTCTTTCCTTCTGTCAGCATGTCCCTTATCGAAACTTGTGAAAGCATAGGATTGGCTTAGAGCTGGAGTCGGCAAACTACAGTCCATGGGCCACATCCAGCCTGCTGCGAGGTTTTATCCAGCATGTGGTAAAGCCAGCCGACCATAGATGGATTGAATCTTGGCCAGTTCAGTGGGGACCAGTCGAGATTCAATCCATGTATGGGCAGGCTAGTTGTACTGTAGTTAATTGACTACAGCACAACCAGCCTATTGGATGTTCTGTATGTGATTACTGTCGGTGGCTATAACCGTCAGCAGTATTCATTGTCTTCTGTCAGCAGGGAAGGCTCCTTGCTGGCAGGGCCCAATAGCGCTACAATAGGGACTCCCCCCAATCAACAATGACTGTAGTAATGGAGGAAACAACAGATTTTCTTACCTGCACAATGGTCTCAGGAAAGAAAATCGCATCATCTATGACTTGCCTAAGGGTCAGTGGCATATCTTAAGACTCCATATCCAGATCAGTAAGCCTCTGCTTCTGATGGGGACCATGATGTAAAGGGGGACTCTGATTGGAACCCTGACATAAGGGGGGTCTCTGATATGCAGGGAGGCCTCTAAGTGATGGGGGGGGGGGGGGGGGTTCTCATGTGAAGCTGGCATTCCAATGTGAACTGAGGGGGTTGTGACAATTGGTGGGGGGTGTTCTGATGTGATGGGGAGGCTTCTGATGTTAAGTTATTTCTTGGAGTGTGTTTGTTCTTTCATTTTAAATGTATTCATTCATTTCTAAAACTGACTTTTTTTTTTTTTCGGCCTGCGAATATTTGTAAAATATATGCTGTGGCTCTCATACTGAAAAGTTTGGAGACCCTCAGCTTAGAGAATCCCACTTCCATAGCTCACACTGTACAGAGGATTAGCAGATGACTGATATGAGCACAGATCCAGGTACATTAGTTGCATTTAGGATGTACGTACCATGCCCAAGCAAGTTCAACCCTCAAAAGTTTTACTAGTGGGACTGTCCATACTGTACTGTGACCCGGGCCACTTGAAAGAGGTAATCCTGGGGGCTCGCCCCGCTCCCACCAGCACGTCTCCAAATGGGAGCGAGACTTGGCAGTCTCTATAGATTTAGAGGTCTGGAGCAAGGCCTGGTCATCCATCGCCAAATGTTGTTTCATTACGATCACTGTGGAGGCCGCCTATAAGGTTCTCCTCCGCTGGTTTTGAGCTCCGGCCCGCAAAGCTCATTCAAATCCATAGTACAACGATAGATGCTTCAGGGGATGTTGCCAACGTAGGGACAAGATTCAAATTTGGTGGTCTTGCCCACGATTGGTGGGATTCAGGTCTAGGGTCTATGGCCTCCTTTCAACCCTTTTTCATGTACCCTTCCACAAAGTTGCCCGGCATGCACTTCTCCACTGCCAGGCCAGCTACCTCTTCATTGCCCCAAAATGCGCTATTGCTAGAGCTTGGCGGAAGCCCCAGTTGTTTTTGCAGAGGTGAAGAGCATTCTGACTACCCTCATGCTGCATGAGAAGATGACCAGTGTACTTCATGACTCTCATGCTAAGTTCCCCAAATGTGGAACCCACGGTCTCTTCTGCTCTCCCCACTCTGCCTCTGACCAGCTTGGGTATTCCAGACCATTCTAATATACCACCCAACCCACAGGCCCCCGCTTTTTTCTTGTCTAAGCCTACACTCCCTCTTTTTGCATTCTTGTCTTGACTGTTTCTCTTTCGTTTTCCAGGCCTAGTACAACATCTCCTTGCTTTCCCTTTTTCCTACTTGTCTCTCACTTTTTCTCATCTCAAGCCACCCTCCGCCACCCTGTCCCTCCCTATTCCACCCCTCAACCCCCCCACCCTTTTCTTTTTTTTTTCCTCCCCTACACCCAGGCACGACAATCCCACCCCTCCCTCTTTTTATTTTTTTTTATTAGTTTGTTAGTCTCACCATGTTTTGGACCTCGGAGTCCAGGTATTCATTCCCACTTCCGGCACTTACGCCAGATGCTTCTACTATTCGCTTTTACCTTTTTGCCTTTCTTTTCTTCAGGCCTGTATTTTAGCAGGGTAGGGAGGACAATCCTACTCGGGCAGCGTACAAGGCAACCATGTGAATATACGCTATAAGTGGACCTCAACTCAAAATGAGGATTTACAGTGTTAGAGGGAGCATCCAGAAATGGTAAGTGTGCCTAAGCAATATCCTGAAAATTCAACATTTTTTGTGGAATTCCTTCTGTAAAATAGCAGTGCATTTCCTGTGCCCCGATCGTCCTGTGTCTTGAGCCCCATAGCTGTATATCTGCAGTAAGATATCATCTTCAGCACTGCTGCCTTGGACTAATGGTTTCATGATGTTTGGGGAAAGATTTGGTGAGGTCACTGCTTGTGCCACTCACTGTTCTTGCTGGAGAGAAAACTGTACCTGACGATCTGCAGTGCAAGAAGCGACCTGCTTCGGCTTCCTTCATTATGTGGATCTGTGCTTTCTCCACCTCTCCTGCCGCTTATTGAATATTTTACCACCAGCCATCAGAAGACCAGTTCTGACATTAGGAAGCAAGTCTTGCTGCTACCCCGATTGTGACACACCAAGACAAAGTGGAACCAGGAATATTAAATCCTTAACGGGAAAAAGATCAGCTGCAGAAAGACCACAGATAATACTAGGGACTAGTCCTTTCCCTTTTTTGGGCCACCTCTTTCACAGCTCAGGTCTTCCATAAAGGGTAAGTTCAGCTTTTTCACAAAAAATGTAAAGTTGAACTAACTCCAAATATGCTGTCCACCGCTCCAGACCTCTTTGCAAATAGTGGTCACGAGGCCATGTGCTGCCAATGTAGCAGGCCATATTCTGCAATTCACAGCCCCAGAGTGAGTATTATGTTTGCAATGGTAAGCTCTAAGTGGTAAGTGTGACCAAGCTGAGTAATGAGTGCTGCTACTTCCGTATGGGACACCTGACCGAAATAAGCCTCAGATGTGCTTTTCATTGTTCAGCATTATCATATGCCTGTGCTAACCAATGAGCCCTTGCCATTGCAAGCATTATGATGAATACTCACTCCGGGTCTGTGTATTGCGCTGTACGGTGCTACACCGACAGCACTGGACATCAAGGCTGCTATGTGCAGCAGGGCCCAGAGGATATTTAGAGTTAGTTTACCTTTTCTTTGTTTGCACTGCTGCACCGACATTTCCGGACTATCTTACCTCTTTTGTCTTCACTTTCTGAAGAAACGTTTGTAGGTTTTTTCTGTATCTCGTCCCACCAGGTTTTGTACTTCAGCAACTGTTTAATAGCATTGTCTTCAAAGAGGTCGGCTCTGCAAGAAACAACAACATCCTTTCAACCGTGTACAGTCAGCAAAATGCTTAAAAAAAAAAAAAATCAGAAGCAGCCTTGAATGAACTCTGATGTAAAGAAAAACCAGAACACCGTTTTAAAACACCAAATTAAAAGGAAAGTTTTTGTTTTCCGCTCTTTATGCACAGATGTTTTCTGGCAATTTAACCAGTTGCGGTCCATCCAGTAAGTTTATCTAAAGGCCAATTTTCTAACTAATAGCTTTCCTATTAATAAAGTGGTTGTAAACCTCAGACATGAAATATGAACATTGCATATCCCTCTATAGCGTGTACTTCTCTCATTCCAGAGCACTAGGTGTCATTTGTATCTGCTGCTTCCTTCCTCTACCTTTACCCATGAGTCACTTCTGCCACATTTTCCTGGCACCAAGAGAAAAAAGGTGATAGGAAGCTCCAGTACACTGCCAGTGATTGACAGCCTCGGCTTTGTTCCTGTAAGCTGTGTGAAGGGGGTGTGTCCCTTTCCTCTAATCAGCTCTCAGAGCTCTCCTCACTGAGATTTGCAGTGTGTAATTCCAGCGCTCCACCCCTCCACCTCTATAGTGTGTACTTCTCTCATTCCAGAGCACTAGGTGTCATTTGTATCTGCTGCTTCCTTCCTCTACTTTACCCATGAGTCACTTCTGCCACATTTTCCTGGCACCAAGAGAAAAAAGGTGATAGGGAGCTCCACTACACTGCCAGTGATTGACAACCTTGGCTTTGTTCCTGTGTGCTGTGTGAAGGGGGTGTGTCGCTTTCCTCTAATCAGCTCTCAGAGCTCTCCTCACTGAGCTTTGCAGTCTGTAATTCCAGCGCTCCACCCCTCCACCTCTATAGTGTGTACTTCTCTCATTCCAGAGCACTAGGTGTCATTTGTATCTGCTGCTTCCTTCCTCTACTTTACCCATGAGTCACTTCTGCCACATTTTCCTAGCACCAAGAGAAAAAAGTTGATAGGGAGCTCCAGTACAATGCAAGTGACAGCCTGTGTGCTGTGTGAAGGGGGTGTGTCCCTTTCCTCTAATCAGCTCTCAGAGCTCTCCTCACTGAGCTTTGCAGTGTGTAATTCCAGCGCTCCACCCCTGGTTTTCTGACAGCTCAGACAGGCTTTATAAATTGTGGACTTTGTACAGCTGTAGAGAAGAGAACACTGCAAATAAAGAGGTACAACATATGTAGGAGGATTGGTTTCATCCCTGTGCATCACCTGAGGCCAGTCACTTCACTGTGCATATGGAAAGGTTTATAATCACTTTAAGGCCCACATGTGCTTTATGTGTAAAACTTTGCTCTGTGAAGCATACTGTATAGATGGACCTTTGCTCTGCAGAGGTCCGACATGCTCCCTTGCTGAGTCAGAACTTAAGCTCTCCAATCAGCAGGTAGCAAAAGCTTCCACACACAGAGTTATGGAGATAAGGGGAGGTTTTTGGTAGTCCTGTCCTAAGGGGAAAACATAGCACCCATATATATATATATATATATATATATATATATATATATATATATATATATATATATATATATATACACACACATATACATATATATATATATATATATATATATATATATATATATATATATATATATATATATATATATATATATATATATATATATATATATATATATATATAAACATATACATACATACACAGTATAGCAAATAGGCATTGGCATCTGGAATCAGTATCATGTGGAAGTCACCACAGCATCCAACATGGAGCTTAAACATAAACAGGTGTTGGCTTCCGACTCTGGAGCACCAAGGTAGTGCTGGAAAGGAAAAGGCCAGTGGGTGGAGGTTTCTTCTTAGAAGAGATTCTGTCCCTTTCCCTTCAAGGAGCAGAATGATAGTCTCTTTATACCTCTTGGAGACACCAGTGGTGATATCTTCTGCCTTTTAGTTTGGGTCTCTGTCCCTTTTCCCAAATAAATGTGTCTGTCTTTTGCTGTTGCCAATGATTTTATTAGTTCTACATTACAGAGATTTTACTCCAGGGCACCATTTGGCTTTGTGATGACCCTGGCATTTGGGCACAACTTGCCCAGGCGTCCCCAAAAGCAGCTAAACCAGCTTGCCAGCAAATACAAATTTTGGATGGTGTGGTTCTTTAAGCATTCAGGAAACAAAAAAAAATGTCTGGTATGTTTGTGGGATTTGATTATAATTAAAAAAAAAGAAAAAAAAAAAAAAAAGAGAGAGAGAAAACAATGAAAAAGGAAAGATGAACAGATGGAGGAGACGAGGCAGTCAGGATGAGTGAATGATGTCACCAGCAGCCGAGGAGAATTCCTCTGGTGTCCATCAAGCAGATTAAAGTGAGTCAGACAGCGGTGCAGGTTGGCGGAGCCAGGCTGCAGCTCAGCTAGTGATATATGAACAGAGCGCTCTGCAAGGTACTGGATATGTACAATGTAACACGGCACGATGCAGAGCACTGTAGCCATAGTGACACGGAGAACGAAGGAGGGACAATGAGAGATCCAAAAAGGAAGAAAAGACACTGGATGAGGAAACAAAAATAACACAAAAATGGATGAAAAGGATGGACTTAAGTGACCGAGTAGAATAGAGCAAAAGATAAAGAGCAATAAACACGGTGGAGTCACAGAGCCAGGAAAAAATTGACAAATCTGTTAGGAGAAGAGAGAGTAATAAAGGGAAGGTCTAACAAAAACAGAGAAGAGAGAGGAATACATAGGGGGAAGGAAGGAAGGAAGAAGGGCGGAAAAAAAAAGATCAGAGAGAAAGAGGATGGGGGGGAGAGAGAGAGAGAGAGAGAGAGAGAGAGAGAGAGAGGCGGGTGGGGGGAGAAGAGAGGGGGGAGAGAGAGAAGGGGAGAGAGAGGGAGAAAGAGAAAAAGGAAAAAAAAGAGAGGGGGGGCAGAAATTGGTGATACAAAAGAGGGAGGGAGAGAGAGAGAGAGAGACAGAGAGAGAATAACAGTATTTAAGAGGAGAGACACCGAGAAACAGAGACAGAAATTATAGCAAAAGAGACAGGGAGGGTAATAAAAAAAAAAAAAAGTGTGAGATAGAAAAAGGGGGAGAGAAAGAAAGGAGTGGGGGGGGGAGAGAGACAGAAAGTGGGAGAAAGAGCACAAGGAGAGAGAGAGACAGGGGGCAGAGAGAGAGAGAGAGAGAGAGAGAGAGAGAGAGGGGGAGAGGGAGAGAGGGGGGGGGGGAGAGGGAGAGAGATGGGGAGAGAGGGGGAGAGGGAGAGAGGGGGAGAGGGGGGGAGAGGGAGAGAGGGAGAGAGAGAGAGAGAGAGAGAGAGAGAGAGAGAGAGAGAGAGAGGGAGGGGGGGAGAGAGAGGGGGAGAGAGAGAGAGAGAGAGAGAGAGAGAGAGAGAGAGAAGGTGGAGAGAGGGGGGTGGAGAGAGGGGGGGTGGAGAGAGAGAGAGAGAGGGAGAGAGGTGGAGAGAGAGAGGATGTGGAGAGAGAGGAGGGGGAGAGAGAGAGAGAGGGGGAGAGAGAGAGAGAGAGGGGGAGAGGGGAGAGAGAGGGGGAGAGAGGAGGGGAAGAGAGAGGAGGGGAAGAGAGAGGGGGGAGAGAGAGAGGAGGGGAAGAGAGAGGGGGGGAGAGAGAGGAGGGGGAAGAGAGAGGGGGGAGAGAGAGGGGGGGCAGATGGGAGAGAGAGGGGGCAGAGGGGAGATAGAGAGAGAGGAAGGAGAGGAGAGAGGGGGGAAGAGAGAGGAGAGAGAGGGGAGAGAGAGAGGGGAGAAGAGGAGAGAGAGGGGAGAGAGAGAGAGAGATAGGGGAGAGAGAGAGGGGAAGAGAGGAGAGAGAGGGGAAGAGAGAGGAGAGAGAGGGGAAGAGAGAGGAGAGAGAGAGAGAGGGGGGGAAGAGAGAGGAGAGAGAGAGAGAGAGGGGAAGAGAGAGGAGAGAGAGAGAGAGAGGGGGAAGAGAGAGGAGAGAGAGAGAGAGAGAGAGAGAGAGAGAGGGGGGAAGAGAGAGGAGAGAGAGGGGAAGAGAGAGGAGAGAGAGAGAGAGAGAGAGGGGAAGAGAGGGGGGGAGAGGGGGGTAGAGACAGATGGGAGAGAGAGATGGGGGGAGAGAGAGAGAGAGATGGGGAGAGAGATATGGGGGAGAGAGAGAGAGAGAAGAGAGATGGAGAGAGAGAGAGATGGGAGAGAGAGAGAGATGGGAGAGAGAGAGAGATGGGAGATGAGAAAAAGAGGAGAGGGGAGGAAAGAGGAAAAGAGAAAAAAAGAAAGTGTGTGAGAGAGTGAGAAAGAAATAGAGAAGGGGGAGAGAGAGAGAGATGGAGTGAGGAAGGGAAGGTGGAAGAAAACAGGACAGGGAGGGGGAGAAAACGAGAGACACATACATAGAAAGTAAAAGAAAAGACATAGGAGTTAAAGGAACAAGGAAAGCAGGAGGGGTATGTGTAAGAAATATGAATAGAGAGGAGAAAGAGAGAGAAGGACGGGGGTGAGAAATATATTATTGCACACCATACTGGTGTTGGATATCACCGTATAGTGGGTAGCAGCAATCAGCACATGGCAGATAACAGATGTAGAATGTCGCCAGTACATGTTAATCTTCCCTAACAGCATTGCCTTTGTTGAGGAAAGTGAAAAAATATACATAAACAAGAGAAAATGGATAGAGAAAAGGAGTCATTAGAGAATGGGAGAGAGAGAGAGAGAGAGAGGGACACAGGGAGAAGAGAGAGAGGGGGAGGAAGGAAGGAAGGAAGGAAGGAAGGAAGGAAGGAAGGAAGGAAGGAAGGAAGGAAGGAAGGAAGGAAGGAAGGAAGGAAGGAAGGAAGGAAGGAAGGAAGGAAGGAAGGAAGGAAGAAGGAAGGAAGGAAGGAAGGAAGGAAAGAAAGAAAGAAGAAAAAAAGAAGAAAGAAAGAAAGAAAGAAAGAAAAGCTTCAAAAGCTACAGGGTTGCTTTTGCAGTGTATTTTGGATCATTGCCCATCTGTACTGTGAAGCGCCATCCAATCAACTTGCTGCATATGGCTGAATCTGGGCTGACAGTAAATCTCTAAACACTTCAGAATTCATCCGGCTGCTTCCGTCACATCATCAATAAACACCAATGACCCAGTGCCACTGGAAGCCATGCATGCCCATGCCATCACATTGCCTCCATGTTTTTCAGATGACTTTGCGTGCTTTGGATCATGAGCTGTTCCAAGCCTTCTCCACACTTTATTCTTCGGGTCATTCTGGTACAGATTAATCTAAGTTTCATGCATCCAAAGAATGCTTTTCCAGTACTGGTCTGGCATTTTTAGATGTTTTTGGCAAAGTCTAAACTGTCTTTTCTATTCTTCAGGCTAATGAATGGTTTGCACCTTGTGGTGAACCCTCTGTATTTGCTTTCGTGAAGAAGTCTTCTCTTGATTGTAGACTTTGACAATGATACCTCCCACCTCCTGGAGAGTGTTCTTCCCTTATCCAGATGTTGTGAATGGGTTTTTCTTTACCATAGAGAGGATCCTGCAGTCATCCCACCACTGTTGTCTTCCATGGATGTCCAGGCCTTTTTATGTTGCTGAGCTCACCAGTGCATTCTTCTTTCCAAGCTTGATTTGGCGACTCCGAATGTTGCTGCTATCTCTCTGATGGATTTGTTTCATTTTTTAAGCCTTACAATCGCCTGTTTCACTTGCACGGACAGCTCCTTTGAACACATGATGTAGGTTCACAGCAATAGATTCCAAATGTACACTACACTACACTTAGAATCAACTCCAGACCTTTTACCTGCCTAACTGATGAAGAAAAAAAACGAAGGAGTAGCCCACACCTGGCCATGAAACAGCTTTTGATTCAATTGTCCATTTAATTTTGATCCCTTGAAAAATAGGAGATGGCTATTCTTAAGAGCTGTAATTCCTAAACCCTTCCTCCGATTTAGATGTACATACAAATTAAACCGGAGAGTGTGCACTTTAAGACCATGACCATTATATAACTATAGCTTAAATATGTTTTGGTAAATACCTGAAAAAATAAATGGTGCCTGTGTCCAAATCTATATGGACCAAACAGTTTGCACAGCGCTTTAAAACATGAAGGCAGACAGTATAATTACAATACAATTCAATACAGGAGGAATCAGAGAGGCCTGCTCATTAGAGCTTACAATCTAGGATAGAGGGTCAAGTGATATAAAAAAGGTAATAACTGTGGGGGATGGGCTGATGGAGAATATAGATTTACAGTTGTTAGGTGGAGGCAGGATAGGCTTCCCTGAAGAGATGTGTTTTCAGAAATCGCTTAAAAGTGGATAAATAAATCCAACAAAAAGCCGGAAACTCTGTGCTTCTTCTTAAAAGATCCTTTATTGATGCACAACAGCAAATACAATGTCCAAAGATGCTAACGCGTTTTGGCCTCAGCCTTCCACATAGCTATGCGGAAGGCTGAGGCCGAAACACGTTAGCATCTATAGACATTGTATTTGCTGTTGTGCATCAATAAAGGATCTTTTAAGAAGAAGCCCCGAATTGCTGGCTTTTTGTTGGATTTATCTACAGTGGACTGGTTGGACTGAGCACCAGCACTGTCTTCATATAATTTATATGGCGGTAGAGCTTAGGTGAGTCTTGTATATAAAAGTGGATAGAGTAGGAGATAGTTGGACAGATTGAGGTAGGGAATTCCAAAGGATAGGAGAGGCTCGGGAGAAGTCCTGGAAGTGAGCATGGGAGAAGGTGACAAGGGAGCTAGAGAGCAGGAGGTCTTGGGAGGAACGAAGAGAACAATTTGGTTGGTATTTTGAGACTAGGTTAGTGATGTAGCTTGGGGGAAGAGTTGTGGATTGCTTTGTAAGTTATTGTAAGTATTTTGAATTTAATTCATTAGGTGAGTGGCAGCCAGTGGTGGAGGGATTGGCAGAGAGGGGTGGCAGATGCTTAGTGGTTAGTAAGGTAGAGGAGTCTGGCAGCAGCATTCATGATGGACTGAAGGGGGGATAGCCTAAGGAGAGGTAAGCCAATGAGGGAGTCGTGGCGAGAGATAATGAGGGTGTGGATTAGAACAGTGGTCCTCAACTCCGGTCCTCAGGGCCCACTAACAGGCCAGATTTTAAGTATTACCTTGGGGAGATGCAGACTAGAATACTGCAATCACTGAGCAGCAAATGATATCACCTGGGATGTATTTCAGTCATCTTGCAAACCTGGCCTGTTGGTGGGCCCTGAGGACCAGGGTTGAGGACCACTGGATTAGAAGCTTTGGTTAGGATGTTGCGGAGGTTGAGGTGGCAAGCTTTGGAAAGCGATTTGATGTTGGGCTGAAAAGGAGTTCAGAGTCCAGGATTACACCTAGCACACTGGCATACGGGGCAGGTTGTAATCAATGTTTGCTTTTGGGTTTAATATTGCTGTAAAGTAATTCTAAAGTCTCAGCATTTTTTTCTATTAAAATAACAAACATGTTATACTTACCTATTTACAGAGAATAGCGCACAAATGCAAAAGAAATGACTATCAAATATAAAGGCAATAAAATAAAAATGGGGATTTGGTCACACCATATAGCCATATCGTGCTCAAGCCCACCACTACGTCAAAGTAACCCATTGTCAGTGGGTCCTACACTATCCATAAAATGAAGGATGAATCCAGCCTCTCTAAACCATTGGAGATACTTACTCCTTACTGGGAGAGATGTGCAACTGCACTATAAGGAACTCCTCCTATATCTACTTGCTAGTGGACACAGAGTACAGGTGTGGGAGGGTGGGGTGCTCAACCCCTGAAGTCTGGTCAGACCGAATACATAACAAACAAAGAGCTGGGGGGGGGGGGGGGGCACACCCTGAACATGCATATTCAGGGTGTGCCCCCCCCCCCCAGCTCTTTGTTTTTTTATGTTAAACTTACCTACCCTGTGCAGTTGGTTTTGCTCTACTCGCGTCCCTTGCTGGGGCTCCTGGCCCCTCCCTCTTATTAAGTGCCCCCACAGCAAGCAGCTTGCTCTGGGGGCACCCGAGCCCTGCTGTAGCTCTGTGTGTCTATTCAGACACAGAGCTGCGGTTCGCCCCCCCCTCTCTCCTCATTGGCTGAGTTTGATTGACAGCAGCGGGAGCCAATGGCGCAGATGCTTTATCTCAGCCAGTCAAGAGGGAGAGTCCTGGACGGCCGAGGCACTCGTGTACATTGCGGGATAGAGAGGGGGCTCAGTTAAGTATTAGGGGGGCTGGGAGCGGGCTGCTGCACACATAGGTTTTTTAATCTTAATACATAGAGTGCATTAAGATGAAAAACCTTCTGACTTTACAACCCCTTTAAGAAAAATATTTGAAGATAGAGATGGGAGAAGAGCAAGAAAGAGAGAGGGGAAAAAAGAGAGCTCAGGAAACAGAGATAAAGAAAATAAGAGACGGGGAGAAGGTTTTATAAATTATGTTTCAGTTATGAAATCTGGATTGGAAAATGTACAATGATACAAGATTGTTTTTTGATGCAAGATATTTTTTTTTTCTGCAATTGCCTGTGATATGGAATCAGCGTTCCCTGCAGCCGCCAGAGAAAATCCTAACATCCAAATAGATAAAAAAGAAAAAAAACAAAAAGCAGCAAAGTGGAACGGCGGAGCTTTGAAAGGCAGAAATCCAGAGGCAGACATAAAGTGATGTCAATCCTACTGGGGAACTGGCTGTCTCACAGACATTAAAAGGCACTTACAGGTAATGATCGGGGTCAAACTTGGCCTTTTCAGCTTCCAGGCGCCTGCGTGTGCGTTCAGCGGCCGGGGTGACGTCAGGGTCTCTTAAGTCAATAACATCATTCAGTTCTTCCTGAAAGAGCACAGGGCAGCGTGTGACACAAAGGGCTGGAAGAGGTGAATGATTGTGTACACAAAGGGTTTGCACCAGCTTAGACAATAATAGGAATGGCATTGTCAACATTAAATAAGAACCAAATTCGGATCATACAGACAAAACCTGATGTAGGTGCTCTACCCTTAACATCACCCAATAAACAATGTGACTGTTAAAGTGACACTAAACTCTGAATTAACCACTTTAAGACCGGAAGGATTTGCCCCCTTCCTGACCAGGCTATGTTTTGCGATTCGGCACTGCGTTACTTTAACGGACAATTGCGCGGTCGTGCGGTGCTGTACCTCAATAACATTGCCGTCCTTTTTTCCCCACAAACAGAGCTTTCTTTTGGTGGTATTTGATCACCTGTGCGATTTTTTTTTTTTTGCACTATAAAACAAAAAAAAGAGCGACAATTCTGAAAAAAATAAATATTTTTCACATTCTGCTATAGAACATTCCCAAAAAAAGAAATTTAAAAATCAAATTTTTTTTACATTTTAGGCCAATTTGTTTTCGGCTACATAGGATTGGTTTGCGCAAAAGTTATCGCGTCTACTAACTACGGGAAAGATTTATGTCATTTTTAGTTTTTTTTTTTTTATAAGTAATGGCGGTGATCTGCGATTTTTTGCAGGACTGCAACATTGCAGCGGACAGATCGGACCCCTGACTGAAATTTTTGACACTTTTGGGGGGACCAGTGACATTAATACACTAATCAGTGCTAAAAATATGCACTGTTACTGTAATAATGACACTGGCAGTGAAGGGGTTAACACTGGGTGAACAAGGGGTTAAATGTGAGCCTAGGGGAGTGATTCTAACTGTGGGGGGCATGGCTTGTGAAATGACCATAGAGACCTGTGATCCTATATAGCAGGATCACAGGCGCTCTGTGATCATCTCAGGGAGAAGAACGGTCAGCTGTGTTTACAACAGCTGACCGTTATTCTCTATCTCTCAGCGGGGAGCGATCGCGGGTGTCAGGCGGCATCAGAGCCGCCTGCCTGCTGCATCGGCTTTCTCGATGACAAGTGGGGGCGGGAGCGCGCAAGTGTTATGTGAGGGGAGAGTGCCACTTGGAGAGTTCAGATTAGGGGGGGAAGTCACAGGCAGTTTCGCTCAGGATGTCACAAGCCATAAATCTGGATACAATCTGGAGAGCAGGAGAGAGCAGGGAGGAGGTGCGGGCCTGTGCAGGGTTTGCAAACCTATAAAGTCTTTATCTGACAGTCAGTGGTGTCCCCAGCTGTAATTCTATACCCTGCAGCCAGAGTTGGCATCTCTCCCCACCGACCAACCCAGAAGTGTTAAACGTCTACTTGCCCTAGGTTCTTCTTCAAAATGAGGAGAATCCTGGGGGGGGGGGGGGGGGGGGCGACATCACACAGTCACCTGCCCCGCTGAATCTGAGGTCTGTGTGTTTGAGGGAGTGGAGAATTACACGGGGGACAAGGGAGGCAAAGTAAGAAAGTTGGGATGACAGTGTGCTAGGAGGGGGGGGGGGGAGGAGAAGAGGATTAATGAAGTTGGGGGAGATATGTGCTAGAAGGGGGAGACTATTTGTGTATTGTGTGATTTGAGGGGGTTGTTTGGAAGGGCATTTTGGGTGAATTTGTGCAGGGAAGGGGGAGGGGGCTTGTGCTGGAAAGGGAAATTTCTTGTTGAAGGGGGGACTTCTGTTAGAAAGGAGGATTAGGAGGAAGGAGTTGTGCTAGCAGGGATGATGGGGAGGGGGATTTGTGCTGGGAGGAGGATTTGTGCGCATGGGGAAATTGGGGGGGGGGGGGATGTGCTGGGAAGAGGTTTTTTTTATGGGGCATTTGTGTTAGGAAAGATTATTGGGGGGGGGGGGGACTTGAGCTGGGAGGGGAGGAAGGGACTTTTGCTTCAAAGTGAAATTTCTTGTTGAAGGGGGGACTTCTGTTAGAAAGGAGGATTAGGAGGAAGGAGTTGTGCTAGCAGGGATGATGGGGAGGGGAATTTGTGCTAAGAGGGGACAATTGGGGGGGCGGGGATTTGTGCTAAGAGTGGGGATTTGTGCCGGGAGGAGGATTTGTGCTCATGGGGAAATTGGGGGGGGGGGATTTGTGCTGGGAAGAGTTTTTTTTTTTATGGGGCATTTGTGTTAGGAAGGATTATTGGGGGGGGAGGGGGAGATTTGACCTGGGGGGGGGGAGGGGACTTTTCACAAAGTGAAATTTCTGTTAGATAGATAACTTCTGTTAGGAATGAGGATTAGGGGGAAGGATTTGTGCTAGTAGGGATGATAGGGGGATTTGTGCTAGGAGGGGACTTTTGGGGGAGAGATCTGTGCTAGAAGCGGGGATTTGTTCTCATGGGTTAATTCTTGGGGGGGGGGGGTTCTTTGTGCTAGGAAGGAAAATGTTTTGATGGGGATTTCTGTAAGGTAGGGGGATTTGTACTGGGGGAGGATTTGTGCTCATGGGGAAATTTTCTTTTTTGGGGGGGGGGGGGGATTTGTGTTAGGAGGGTTTGTGCTGGGAGGGAGGATTTAGGGGGTACTGCTTAGTGCTAGGAAAGGGAATTCTTTGCTGGGTATTTGTGCTAGGGAGGGGGATTGGGTGGGATTTGTGCTCATGGGGAAATTTTTTTTGGGGGGGGGGATTGTGCTGGGAGGGGCTTTGTACTAGAATTTTTTTTAAGGGGCACTTGTGTTAGGAAGGATGATTTTTTTTTTGGGGGGGGGGGGGGGAATTGGGCTGTGGAAGGATTAGTGCTCAGAGGGAAATTTTGAGGGGTACAGGATTTGTTCCAGAATCGGGGATTGGTGGGGGGGAGATCCGTGCTAGGAAGAAAGATTTGGGGAGAGATAGGATTGAAGCTGGGAAGGGGGATTTTAGCAAGGGGGGGAGGGGTCGCACTAGGAAGAGGAGGTATCTTTGTTTGGGGAGAATTTTGTCTTGCAAAGGAAATATTTTCTTAGGTGTTTAGTCTGCAGAGTAATGCTTGTGGGGTATTTTGCTGACACATAATGCTCATAAATCTCAAATGTGGGGTACTGGTGTGCATAAAGTAGTGCCCATGACCACAACTAACGTGCCCTCCTTGTTCCAGTGAGGGGGATAAGGAGTGGTTTGGGGACCCAAGGAGGATGATAAAATGAGGCAGAAAAACACATCAAAAAAAATTTCATAAAAAATAGGCCTCCATAACTAAGCTAAGGTCCGCTTTCAGTAGTAAATGTGTACGGATTATTTTTGGTAAATAAATTATGTGGGTTTAGTGTCACTTTAAATGTTTCATGGACAACTAAAGAGTAAGCAAGTGCTGGAGCTTTCATCAATAATACATACCAGCTTTACTTTTCCAAAGAGAACCTGTCAAATCTGAAATAAAACACTCTATAAAAAGTTCTGACACTTTATTTGCCACACATGGACCTGCCTTGTTCTGATATCAAAATATAAAATCTTCCCATATCGAAGATAACTGCAAAATGTCTTTTTATAAATACACAGGTAAAGTCCCATTCACTGCTATCCTCAATGGGTAGTCCTTTACCTTTCGTTAATCCTTGGATGAATGAAGCAAGTCCTGGTTGGGTTTTTAGAGCAGGGGTCTTCAAACTATGGCCCTCCAGTTGTCCAGGAACTACAATTCCCATCATGCCTAGTCATGTCTGTGAATATCAGAGTTTTCCAATGCCTCATGGGACGTGTAGTTCCGCAACAGCTAGAGGGCCGTAGTTTGAGGATCCCTGTCTTAGAGGATGGCTGGATTCTACACAACAGTTTTATTTTAATGTGTGTCCTTAAAATGGAAATACACCCTCCTATTGGTTTCAGCCAAGGAAGCCGCCATCTTGGCCTCTGTTTATTCTTCAGCAGCACATGTGATCAGTTATGATACCAGCCATTGGATGGTTAGACAGTTTGGTTGAAAGCACAAGCCAATGAGACAGTTACATCTCTGGCACGTGCCGTAAATGTTTTCTTAATAAAATTGATGTACTTTTTTTCCCCCCACAAATAGAGCTTTCTTTTGGAGGTATTTGATCCCCTGTGTGGTTTTTCATTTTTGCGCTATAAACAAAAAAAAAAGAGAGACGATTTGGAAAAAAAACACAATATTTTCTACTTTCTGCTATAAAACATTCCCAATACATTTTTTTTTTTTAAAAATCTAATTTTTTTTATCATTTTAGGCCAATTTGTATTCTGCTACATATCTTTGGTAAAAAAAAAATCCCAAAAAGCCTATATTATTAATTGGTTTTGCGCAAAAGTTATAGCGTTTACAAACTACGGGATAGATTTATGGACTTTTTAATTTTTTTTTATTAGCAATGGCGGCTATCAGTGATTTTTAGCGGGACTTCGACATTGCGGCAGACAAATCTGACACTAATTGACACTTTTTTGGGACCAGTGACATTAGTACAGTGATCAGTGCTAAGTAATATGCACTGTTACTGTATAAATGGCTCACATTTAACCCATTGATCACCCACAGGGTTAACCCCCTTCCCTGCCAATGGCATTATTAAAGTAACAGAGCATATTTATAGCACTGATTACTGTAGTAATGTCGCTGGTACCCCCAAAAGTGGCAAAAATGTCAGTTAGGGGTCCGATCTGTCCGCCGCAACGTCGCAGTCCCGCAAAAAAAAAAACGCAGATCGCCGCCATTACTAGTAAAAAAAAAAAAAAAAAAAAATTACAAATCTTTCCCGTAGTTAGTAAACGCAATAACTTTTGCGCAAACCAATCAAAATACACTTATTGCAGTTTTTTTTTACCAAAAATATGTAGCAGAAAACAAATTGGCCTAGAATGTTAAAAAATGTTGATTTTAAAAAAAATTTTTGGAAGGTCATATAGCAGAATGTGAAAAAATATTGTTTTTTTTTCTAAATTCATGTAATAAAAGTACAAGTATTCTGCTATTAACTTGAGAGTGTAGAGAAGATTTTGGAGAACTTGTCTTTTAAATTGCATCGGATATTGTACCAGTTTAATCCCTTAGGAGAAGAAAAAAGTTAGTATTGAAAAGAAAGCAATTGGCTATCTGTATAAGTGCGATGGAAAAATCCTGATGGGAGAGAAGTATGTAGGCCTGTTGTGCTGTAATCTGACCACTAGGGGCTCTGCTGTGCCTTTTTTTTACTGTAATCAAACCATTTTATTTGGACTGTTGGTGCTGCTTGACGGCTTCAGTCTTTATGGCTATTAATGCTGAATGATTTGTGATTGGACTAAAGAACAGTGCAGGAACTCACTGAACAGGCCTAAAATGTTGCAGAAAGTCATTAAAGTGCAACTGAACTTTTAGATTAACTGCGCTAAATGCACTCCAGCCTCCTAAAAAGATAAAGGTCAGATCAGAGAGACCATTGCTTTCACATAGATCTCAAGGGTCCTTTTCTAGAACGTTCTGGCAGGGGACAGGGTTTTCTTCTAACGCTTTTTCTTTAAACTGTAAGGCCCCTTTCACACTTATGCGACTTGTCCTACGACTTGGGACTTCAAAGTCGCATGACAAATCGTACCCTATGATTTCCAAAGGGTACCATTCCTATCCGTGCGACTTCAAAGTAGTCCCTGCATTACTTTGGTCCGACTTTAATGCGAATTGAGGTTCACCATAGACATTAAGATTACGGAGGCATTGCTTCAAGTTGCGCCAAAGTCGCTGCAAAGTCACGTGACTTTAAGGTCCTACAAGTGTGAAAGGGGCCTAAGACCTTACAGACCTTTGATGCACTTGAAATGTATGTATATGTAATATGTATATATATATATATATATATATATATATATATATATATATATAACCATATATAAAAATATCAGTGTCTGTGCAGCATGCCAGCGTGTTGTGGAACAGAGGGCAGGAGACATGCCGGCATGCTGCAGAGCCGCTGATCGAATGTAGTTAACCCTTTCAGAGCTTCACCATTCTTTAAGAAATACAGCCCTAAAGAAGGGGGAGGCTATTCCCTTGAAATGCACTGGCTCTACTTGTATACTTTCATCTTGAAAAAACAATTAAAAAAATCATCAAGTGAGATGTTTTTCTGGACACCAGGTGGGTGCACCTCTCCAATCACCCAAGTGTTCCCTGTGGTAACGGCTCCATTGTCATTAGAAAGGTAGCAGCCCTAGACCCCTCAACAGAGTCTACCACCTGCAATTAGGATACAATCCATTAGAAGCAATTCCCTCTACACCCTCCAGATAGAAACCTGCCACTAGCCACTGCTCCGGCGCTGTCTTCCACCCACACTTGACAGCAGAGTTCTGGAAGACCAGCAGAGTAGGGAGGAAATAAAAGGAAGGCAAGTATCAGTTACAGGTAGGGGTTGCCCTGAATTGGGAAAGTGATAAATTCTCTTTAACGCTACACATTTCTACAAGCCCCATCAGAACTTTTCTCCCAGCATCCCTTAAATTTGCAGTAACGCATGGAAGGCATTTTTTGTCTGTTGTCTTGTTTCCTTGCCTGCCAATGTGACCAGGATGTGACCAGCTTGGTGTTCTATCCTTGACCCTATTAAAGGGTAACTCCACTTTCGTGGGGAAAAAAAAAAAATCAGCAAATAAAGAAAAAGAAATATAGCGTATACAATAGCGACACAAGTCCTATTGTAATTGAATAGTATTAAAAAATACCTTTCCTTTTCAATCTGCAGTCGTTGTAATTTTATTGAAAATGTAATGCAATATGGCTACCTGGAGCTGTTCTGTACACAGAATGTCTACTGACCACACCCCAGAAACATCATTTCCTGCTTGTGTGATTGGCTCACCAATTTTCCCAGAAGTCTGCCTAAGATACAAGTCATATTTCAGGCATTCCCTGCAACACAAATGTAATTCTTGGTAAGATACTCCCAATAGGAACACGTCTAAAGGGATGCAGGCCCAGCAGCTTTCTTTGTTAGAGCCCTGCAGCTGCCACAGCTGATTGATAATTACGAAACTACTCCCATTTGACCCACTCAGCACAGAGGCAGAAAGGAACACACAATGATTTCTTCAGAATAACAAAAGGTAGGAATCTGCAACAAAGTTTGTTAAAATCCCTGCAATGTACAGAGATCACCCAGAGGGGAATGTTTTTTTCGAAACAGAGTGGAGAAAAAAAAGTAAAAGTGGAGTTTCGCTCTCTAAGACATGATTACATAGACTAGATATTATCTCTGCAAGAAATATATGAAAAGCACCTGCAGTCGCCTGAAGACTCCGACTCGCAAATTTCCAAAACCGTAGCTGAACTGCGGATTAAGCTCATCAGGGGGTGACTCTTCATAGGGGGTCTGTTCAATCTGCCAATCAAAGTCTTCATCGTCATCTTCGGGAATCTCACTGGAAGCCCCTAAAAAAATAAGAAACAGAAAAAGCTACTAATTGGAAAAGTTTACAAAACAGGACTGGCTTTCATACTTCCTCTTCCCTTAAAACAGTCCGATATTACAGTGTATCTATAACAATTGTTTTTTTTTTTCAGTTATAGATAGTGTGGACTTCTTTTATTGCTGTTTGTGTGTCGCTGAGAAAGATGGACATTTAGAGTACTGCTTTAACAATGTTATACAATGGATACTAGCTTTTAAAAATGATATTTAAAAAGGTATTAAAGGTTCATTTGTTTTTTAAATAACAGGTTATACTTACCTGCTCTGTGTAATGGTTTTGCACAGAGCAGCCCCGATCCTCCTCTTTTTGGCTCCTCCAGCGGCACTCCTGGCTTCTCCTCTTTAGCCAGTTCCCCCAATAGCAACCCACTTGCACTGGGGACACCGGTGCATGCTTGCTCCCGAGCCCTGCTCTATGCGTTCATAAGACACACAGCTGCAGCCCCATCCCCTCCTTATTGGCTCATTAGAAACTGCTGAATGACACTCTTGTGTCCATTTCTCTAGCAGTTTGCTATACCTGGATGCACCTTAAACCTTTTCTTCTAGGATAAGTGTGGTATCGAATTCCACGTTGTGTTTAACAATTTTGGCGAGCCAGCCAGGAGCACAGTGGACCAAGTAGCAGCCGTAGGTCAATAGGATCGGCCAGTAAGATAGCAGAATATAGCTGGCACGGTGAGCCTTTTGCTGATTCATTCTGTAGATTTGTTCTGATAACCATGTTCAGTGGGACAATAAGTGATGGGAAATCCAAAATTTTACAGTTGTGCACAGAACAAGAGGTTAAAGGAAATGTTGCAACAGGGACATCTGCTCTGGTGAGAATTGTCTAAAGAGGATTTGCCCTCACTTTGAAGATATTTCCTCTAAGTGTTCTATTGTATCCTGTCGATCCTTTAATAAGAAAGTAACTCGAAGTGAACAGAGTAGGGATGCACCAATATATCGGCTGCCTAAAATTATCAGCGAAAATAGAGTTAATGGCGGATAATATTCATTAAAATTCATGATATTAATTAAAGAGTTGAAATAGAATACAATTTATATATATATATATATATATATATATATATTTTTTTTTTTTTTTTTTTTTCCAACTGTCCATTTTGTTTTTGGCCAAGTGCATCCAGGAGGACCACTTGCAACAGAAAAATTAACTGGGCATATTCCAGCCGCTATGTGCAACAGTGCTGCAGGGCTGGCAGTGGAGGTGCACCCTTCTGTAGTGGGTAGGGGTTGCTATGATCAGCAGTGGCCAGAATCTCCCTTTGCAGGGACCTCGTATGGAACTGTGCAACGGAAACACAGCAAAAGGTAGACACTATCAGGCCCAGCACCCGCATGCAAGACCAGAGGGATGACCAACTGCTCAACAGCAAGAGATGAAATGCAGCCTGAGATTTCTGGAGTTTGTCCAGAGGAAGGAGCCATCTGGCTAAGGCCGAGTCCAGAGTCAGGGCTGGATAATCCAGCTTTGTGGACGGAGCCAGCGCAGACTTCTGGAAATTCAGAATCCAGCCAAACTCCCGCAGAGTTCGTATTGTGATCTCCAGGTTTTCCACCAGAGCAGTAGGAGACTCTGCTCACAGAAAGAGATAGTCCCCGATGGTTTAACAAAGCTAGCACCGGGGCGAACACTTTTGTGAAGACCCGAGGAGCGGAGGCGAGACCAAAGGGTAACGTCACAAACTGATAATGCTCCTCGCCCACAGGAAAGCAGAGAAAGCGCTAGTGACTGGCACATATTGGAATGTGAAGGTAGGCATCCTTGATGTTGATAGAAGCAAGGACTCCATTCTGAACTTCTGCACCAGCACAAAGCAGTTTAGCGTCTTGATGTCCAGGATTAGTCGTACTTTGCCTTCCTTCCTTGGAACTGTGAACAGGTTTGAGTAAAAACCCTGAAAACGTTCCAAAGTCGTTACCGGGACAATCACCCCTTGAAGCAACAGGTCTTGTACCGCCCCTAAACAGACCCTGTAAGCGGTCCGGGGACAGGCGCAAGTTGGAAGGAAAGAACCTTGCCGGGGGGACAAGAGCAAAACTCAATCTTGTAGCTGGACCGAATAACTTCATGGACCCACTCGTCTTGTACTAGTATCAGACTGATACATCTGATGCTTTTGAAAAACAACAGACTGGCTGGATTACCAGATGAAAATAGAAGAAAGCCTAAAAAAGAAAAACAAAGGCATCCATCACATTTAAGTATTGGTAAGCTGCAATATAATAAAGGTTTGCTTTTGGGTTTAATATTGCGTTAAGAAGAACGCCAAAGGATGCCCCCATTTCAAGCATGAGTCACCAAATGCAGGTCGAGGTATGGAAAAGTGCTAAGAAGTATAACAGATTGCAGATAGCGACATCCACTCTCTGTTATTAATGGTCTCCTAAGGAGCTCTTAAGTCCAGGTATACATCAGAACAAACTGTATGAGCTCACATGAAGCGTCTATGGAATTATTTTTACCTTCTGGAGCGGAATAAAGCGGAGATTCACTCGAATAACACTCAGAGATCTATTGCATCCCTGCCTATTCTGCCTCTTGCGTCCCCGCTATGTGTCAAGCGGTGGGATTGTAGTCTGAGTACCTGAATTATTCCTGTGGGTTATGGCTTCCCCTCAGGGACCATGACGAGAGCCCTCCAGGCAGGAAATTACAGTGAGCGTGTCTCTCAGAGGCCCTATAGTTGTGCCTGGTCATTTAATGCATGAATCACTGTCATCGCTTCCACTCGCAGCCTTTATACCATCAGGAAGCAGATATTAGCCCTGGGAGACTCGTGTCCCACTGGTCTGTGTGTTGCCGGGATCTCTTACAATATGTCACTCATCCTACTCCAGAACCGGAAATCTGTATAAAGAGGCCAACCACACAACAACGAAAATAAATCTCTGCCTAACCTACATGAGCTTTCCGATCGCAGTGTGATTTCAGCTATCTTCTACATATAGATTATTGGGTTCATAGAGGATTTTACAGACAATGAAATGGCCGAACAAAGGGGAGGATACAAGAGGTGGATGGACAAGAATGACAACGCTACAGTCAAAAACAGATTGGGTTAAAGGGTGTCAGCAACCAATGTGTTAAAGCAGAACTAAACCAGAGTTCCAGCCTGTATTAAAAAAAAAAAAAAAAATAATTAAAGCGGAGTTCCACCCTGGGAATACTTTTTTTAATAAAAATACCCCCGGGACAGTCAGGGCTAGTACATTCCACAATGGCTAGCCTCTGATCTGTCCCGGCTTGCACTTACCTTTTAGAAGAAATACTTACCTTGAAAATGTATTGTCCAGTGCTGCCATCTCAGGTGTGGGCAGCTTGAAGCCAGCGCGATCCTCTTCTGCGTCCTCTTCCGTCTTCTTCTGTCCCACGATGCACTGCACCGGCCCTGCCGTCACTTCTGGTGCGTCAGCGTCATCCCTGCACAGCTTCTGGGCATGCCCAGAAGCTGTTTAGCAAGGTATGACGGCGCCTGCACCGGAACTGACGTCGGGGCCGGTGCAGGCGCATTGATTCCTGGGAGCGATGACGTTCAGCTCCCAGGAATCATTGCAAAGCCAGGAAGTGACGAATCACCGTGGCCGCCGAGGGGAGGAAGAGGAAGTTAGGTGAGCATATTTTCTTCTAAACCAGGTAAGTAAAAAAAAAAAAAATTGCGATTATCTATTTGTTTTTCAGGTGACCCCGGGCATGAAGATGGAGGTAAGTTTTATTTTAGGGTGGAACTCCGCTTTAAAGCTCACCAGCTACAAATACTGTAGCTGCGGATTTTTAATATAAAAAGGACACTTATCTGTCCAGGGATCCCGCAATTTTGGCACCTAAAGCCGACCCGTCTATTGGCTCCGGGTGCAGGCGCCGACATCGTTACTAATGGAAACAGGAAGTGAAGCATTGCAGCTTCACAGCCTGTTTCCTACTGCACATGCCAGAGTCGCGCTGCGCTTTCTGAGTGGTCCCGCTGTCTTCCGAGACATGTGCGTGTCTCCCAGAAGGCAGCAGGGGGGGGGGGGGTGGAGGAGGGGCCGCAAATGATGTAGGTCGCCGTGGCGCCCTTACATGGAAATAGGAGCGGATAACTGTTTTTGACAGGTATCCACTTCCCCCCTCCCCTCCGAAAGGTGCCAAATGTGGCACCAAAGGAGGGGAGGAAGCAGATAAGCGGAGCTTCCATTTGTGGGTGAAACACTGCTTTAAAGAGTTACTAAACCCATAACAGTAAAATCAGTCTGTGTATATGCAGTAAAGGATGAGTGTTATACTCACTGTGGAACCTAAGGGGTTAATCCTCTGCATTGTGTAAAAAGGCGGTTTGACCCTGTCTTGTCTGATCCTCCCATTTTTCAACAGTCCCCAATACATTTGCTGATAGTACAGAGCCTTGGGGGCACTCTGCACATGCTCAGTTTGGTGTGTATTGTTAGAAAATTGTTTTTTTTGGGGGGGTGCATGTGATCAGCACAGGGCCAATCAGCACTGTCCAGACAGAGGGCCAGGGGTCATGCAGCCTCATAAGACAGTCAGAGCTTTAACCATTGATACTGATAGAAGTCATAAGACTGCTATATACTGTTGATGAGAAAATTGGATTTTTGACTTACCGTAAAATCCATTTCTCTGATGTTGACGGACACAGCTCCTGGTAATCATAACCATTGGGTTATACTGCCCCCTACAGGAGTAGGACACTAGGCAGAAAATAATTCTGGCTACACCTATAGGCAGTCCCAGGGGATATACGCCCACTCTATTATAGCCACTCAGTTTAGTTACAAGCAATGTCAGAACTATAACTCCACAGAGAGGCGGGTGCTGGGTCTGTCAATGAACATCAGAGAAATGGATTTCACGGTAAGTCAAAAATCCCATTTTCTCTTTGTTCATTGACGGACACAGCTCCTGGTATTCATAACCATCGGGATGTCCAAAAGCATTGTTAAGCCTGAAGGGTGAGAACAACACAAAAAAATTCCAAGACTAAACGTTAGCCAACCAGGCAACAGGAGCTCAACCAAATAACTGGAGCCCACCTGAAAAAAAAAATACACCCTCAAAGAGGATCAGGTCCTCTTAAAACAGCAGCCAGCAAAACCTTGCAGGCCAAAGGAAGCATCCCCAGATGCCAACACATCCACTTTATTAAACTTTTTAAAAGTGTGCACCGACGACCAGGTGACCCCCTTGCAAACCGGCGTCACTGACGCCTGATCACGGAAGGCCCAGGAGGCAATAAGCGCCCTAGAAGAGTGCACCTTGACAGGGTAAAGAAGAACCTGACCCCTGATGGAATAGGCCTGAACCACCGTCTGACTGATCCATCTGGAAATGGTCGCAGAGGAAGTGGACAACCCCTTTCGAGGTCCGTCCGTAAGCACAAATAGAGAGTCTCACTTCCTGAAAGACTCCATCGCTGCCAGGAACACCCTAAATGCCTGGACCACATCCAATGCATGCAAGGCAATTTCCTTCGGATGTTTAGGCATGGGACACAGGGAAGGCAACACAATGTCTTCATTCAAATAAAAATCAGAGACAGCCTTTGGAAGGAAAGGCAGACAGGGGCAAAGAACCACCTTATCCCTGCGAATCACCAGATAGGGTGAACGACAGGATAACGCCGCCAGTTCCGACACCCTGTGCGAAGAGGTGATAGCCACCAAAAGGTCACCTTCTAGGACAGAGTAAGCAAGGGAATCGCCCGAATATTTTCAAAAGGAGGCTTCTGTAGAGCTGAAAGCACCAAATTGAGATCCCAAGGTGGCAATGGAGCCCGCACTGGGAGGGACCAAATGTCGGACACATTAGGAAGTGTGTGGCCAAAGATCATTGGAAGAAGACCGCCAAAGCCGACACCTGGCCCTTGTCGGTACTCAAGGCCAACTTCTGTTCCACCCCCCCGTTGAAGGAAGGTTAAGATCCAAGCCACCGAGAAGGAGCAAGGATGAACCCCAAGAGACTCACACTATGCAATGTACGCCTTCCACGTGCAATAAGTAGATTTCCTAGCTTTCAACAGTGTAGGAATCACTGATTCAGATAAACTCCTATCCTTCAGCACATGTCGTTCAACTGCTAAGCCGTCAAAGCCAGCGACTGTAAAGCAGGATGGAAGATTCTGCCTGAGAGGAAGCGTCAAAGGAACATCGGCGACCAGCCCCACCGGATCAGAGTACCAAGCCTGACAAGGCCAGTCTGGAGCCACTAAGATGACTGGAATCCCTTCTGCCCGATCCTGCGTAGAAGTCTGGGCAGAAGCTTGAGAGAAGGGAAGGCGTAAATCAGCTGATACTGATCCCACGGGGCAACCAGCACGTTTGTGGCGTCTGCCAGAGGATCCCTTGACCGAGCCACAAACCTCTGCACCTTTCTGTTGAGCTGAGATGCCAACAGATCCACCTCGGGGGTGCCCCACCAGAGACACAGCTGATGAAACACCTCCGGATGAAAGGACATCTCCCCTTGCTCCAACGCCTGCCCAATGAAGTAATCTGCCTGCCAATTTTCCACCCCGTAAATGTGTATGGCGGAGTGGGCTGGAACGACCCATTTTGCCCACCTTAGAATACCAGCTACCTCCAGAGATTGTGATCTCCAGGTTTTCCACCAGAGCAGAGGGAGACTCCGCTCGCAGAAGAAGATCTTCCAGGTAGCCCAGTACTGCGATCCCCCATTGGCGTAGCAAAGCTAGCACCGGGGCTAACACTTTTGTAAAGACCCGAGGAGCAGAGGTGAGACCGAAGGGTAATGCAACAAACTGATAATGCTCCCATCGCTGCCCATAAAGACTGCCCATCAGTGCCGCATATTAGTGCCTTCTCAACAGTGCCACCTCATCGGTGTTGCATATCAGTGCCGCCTATCAGTGCCTCCTCATCAGTGCCCATCAAAGCCACCTCAGTGCTGCATTTTAGTGCCTTGTCAATGCCACCTATCAGTGTTGAATATAAGTGTCGCCTATCAGTGTCCCCTCATCTGTGCCCATCAAAGCCACCTCAGTACCGCCTATCAGTGCTGCATATTAGTGCCTCCTCATCAGTGCCGCCTATCTGTGCTTATCAGTGCAGCATATTAGTGTTTCATCAATCCCGCCTCATCAGTGCCCATCAGTGCAGCCTATAAGTGCCTGTCAGTGCAGCTTCATCAGCGCACATCAGTGAAGGAGAAAAATTACTTATTAATAAGATTTTAGAGAAGAAACAAAGAAATATATATTTTTTTTAATTTTCAGTCTTTATTCATTTGTTTAGCAAAAAAAATAAACTCAGTGGTGATTAAATATACTAAAAAGAGAGCTCTGTCTGTCTCAAAAAATGATAAAAATGTAATTTGGGTACAGCACTGCATAACCGCGCAATTGTGATTCAAAGTGCGACAACGCTGAAAGCTGAAAATTGGCCTGGGCAGGAAGGGGAATGAAAGTGCCCTGTATTGAAGTGGTTAAAAAATCCCCTTTACAATAAAATGAAAGCATGCAGTTATTCATGCTGCACTATAGTGATACAATTTATTTTTGGAGTTTCTCAATCCAATATATTGCCCAGCCCGTTAGCATTTCTACTCACATCTGTTCTCGTCTTTCATCAAGGAAGCAGAGGGCCCCTTTGTGTTGATCCACAGGGGTTCAAATCAGGTAGCAGATCTCCAGAAAACATGGAAAACCCTCTAAAGAATGGATAAAAATAAATGCAAGTAATAAACGTCTCACCTATTTCTTCCACAAGGGGCTTTGCTGTTCTGACTCCTTTTGGTGCCAATAGTGAAGTCAGCAGATTCAGGCCTTCAAAATGTTGTCCTGGGGTCTCTTTAGGCACTCGGACAGTGAATACGCCTAGGATAGAAACAATACAACATACTGGTGAGCAGGACTTGAAGGGATAGGCTTAGAAACAAATGGAACCATTGAGGAGGGGAAAGAGCGGCCAAAATGCATGGGCTCAAATCGCACTGCAAAGAACTGCATGTGATGTGGTACGATTCCTCTCCAAATCACATGCCATTTCTTGCACCGTATCAGTGTGAACCAGCAGTTAGGTTTTCCAGGATGGATCAGAGAGATTCTGGGAAAGGAAAGCTGGGTTTTTAAATCCCTGCACCAGCTGCATGGGCTGCGACAGCTAATCACCCTTGGAGATAGGTGCAGCAGGGCCCGGAGGGGTGGGGGAGTGGTGGTGGGGGGGGGGGGTGTATGGTGTTAGTTCATCTTTTCATTTTTTGTGAAAGGGTAAAAGAACATTGAAAATTAACTCCACTTTCGGGGGGGAAAATAAATTAGCAAATAAAGAAAAAACAATAAAGCGTATACAATTGCGACACAAATTATATTGTAACTAGACATTAAGCCCGTTAAATTAACGGGCGCTAGAACATATGGCTGACTGAGCGGCTCTCGCTTATCTCTTTTTTTTTTCTAACAACGCGAGAGCTGCATGACATAGCCAGCTCTGCACATAGCGTCCCTGTTGCCCTAGCAACAGAGACACGGGCAGAGCTGACCGAGCGGCTCTCGCGTGCGAGCGCGTAACCGCCGCGTGCCTGCGCACACCCGCCGCTTCAAGAGTTTTGGCCGGCCGCCCGACTGGGGTGTATGTAGGATATCGATTCTATATTAATAATATGCAAGTGTCTCTGCGTCCGTCCCTGTGTCTGTGGGATTGCGCTACTGCGCATGTGCCCCACGGACAGCCGTTGGGACTGGGGGCGGGCACCATGTCAGGGGCCCCAGAAGTAAGTCACACTGACCTGTGTAGGATGGGGAGCTCCTCGGTGTCGGAGGCCGGGTCCCGGGTGTTGGGGGTTACCCTGATAATGGTGCTCTTCAGGGAAGTTCCTCTGAGCAGGCGGCTCCGGACCAGATCCATATTCTCCGGAGAGTCTACACTCACCCGCATGCTGGAGCCGGGCAGGAGCACCCCATCATGGGTCAGGAGAAGAGGCAGGCGCCGGGGGATCTGGATAGAGCCGCTAGAGGCCATGACCGGCCACACACACAATCCGCACACCGACCGACCAAACTCACTGACAGCTCCGAGTTCGGGCAAAGAGCAGCAAGACTACAACTACGGAGAGCGGCCGGAGACAAATCATCTCCGCCTGAGGAAACCACCGCCATCTTGTGATATCCAACATACACCCCAATATAATCACCTCATCATATACTATACACCCCAGTATCATCACCTCATCAGATATCCTGATGATACTGGGGTGTATAGTATATGATGAGGTGATTATATTGGGGTGTATAGTATGTAGGATATCACAATATATGATGAGGTGATTTCTGTCCTCAGCCCTGTGAGGTGAATTCCCAGTTGTAATACTCACAGTTGGCCAGTAGATGGCGGTGGTTTCCTCAGGCGGAGATGATTTGTCTCCGGCAGCTCTCCGTAGTTGTAGTCTTGCTGCTCTTTGCCCGGACTCGGAGCTGTCAGTGAGTTCGGTCGGTCGGTTTGCGGATTGTGTGTGTGGCCAGTCATGGTCTCTAGCGGCTCTATCCAGATCCCCCGGCGCCTGCCTCTTCTCCTGACCCATGACAGGGTGCTCCTGCCCGGCTCCAGCATGCGGGTGAGTGTAGACTCTCCGGCAGGGCCGGAGTGCGACTCATTTTCAGCCCTGGAGTTTCATGCCTTAGACCGGCCCACTTTAGTTCACGACTGACTATATTAAAATAATGTAATTAAAACCTCAGAATATAAGTTTGCAATGGCTGCGGGCATGGTACAGGAGAATGCGGGGCTACGCGCATGGTACAGGGGAATGCGGGGCTGCGCGCATGGTACAGGGGAATGCGGGGCTGCGCGCATGGTACAGGGGAATGCGGGGCTGCGCGCATGGTACAGGGGAATGCGGGGCTGCGCGCATGGTACAGGGGAATGCGGGGCTGCGCGCATGGTACAGGGGAATGCGGGGCTGCGCGCATGGTACAGGGGAATGCGGGGCTGCGCGCATGGTACAGGGGAATGCGGGGCTGCGCGCATGGTATAGGGGAATGTGGGGCTGCGGCCATGGTACAGGGGAATGCGGGGCTGTGGGCATACTACAGGAGATGCAGTGCTGCGGGCATGGTACAGGAGTACCATGCCTGCAGGACTGCATCTCTTGTAGTATGCCTGCAGCCCCTCATAATGGCAGGCAGTGCGGCAGTGGAGGAGTCTCACTTACCTGTTCCTGATATGTCCTGGGGAGGATGGGGGAACTCCTCGGTGTCGGAGGCCGGGTCCCGGGTGTTGGGGGTCAGCCCCGATAATGGTGCGGGGTGTGAGGGCCGTTGTACTGCCGATAGTTTCAGTAGCCACCATTCTGAATTCCTATGTGCTGGGGAGGCGGAGTTCCGATCAGTTGGCTTAGATTTAAAAATGGCGCCACCCGGCGCCAACACGTCATTGCGTATGCGCCGCCGCTCTGGAAAGCTTGAATATGTGTACGGCTTTTACCGAGCAGCAGCGCATGCGCAGTGACATGTTGGCGCCGGGTGTCGCCATTTTTAAATCTAAGGCAACTGATCGGAACTCCGCCTCCCGCCTCCCAAGCACATAGGAATTCAGAACGGTGGCTACTGAAACTATCGGCAGTACAACGGCCCTAACACCGCACCATTATTGGGGGTGACCCCCAACACCTGGCCTCCGACACCGACGAACTCCCCCAGCCATCACAGGTCAGTGCCCGCCCCCAGTCCCAACGGCTGTCCTGTGGCACATGCGCAGTAGCGCATTTACACGGACACAGGGAATCTGGAATGTGGACGCAGGGACACATGGGTTTTATTAATATAGATTGAATGTTATTGAAAATTATCTTTCCTTTTCAATCTGCAGCTGTTGTAATTTTCTGAAAATGCAATGCAATATGGCTGCCTGGAGGTGTTCTGTACACAGAATGTATACTGACCACACCCCAGAAACATAATTTCCTGCTTGTGTGATTGGCTCACCAATTTTCCCAGAAGTCTGCCTAAGGTACAAGTCAGATTTCTGGCATCCCCTGCAATAAAAATGTCATTTTTGGTGAGATATTCCCAACAGGAACACGTCCAATGGGATGCAGACCCAGCAGATTTCCTCATTAGTGCCCTGAAGGTGCCACAGCTGACAGATAATTATGAAACCACTCCCATCAGACCCACTCAGCACATAGGCACAGAGGAACAAAATAATGATTTCTTCAGAATAACAAAAAGGTAGGAAACTGCAACAAAGTTTGTTAAAATCCTTGTAATGTACAGAGATCACCCAGAGGGGAATGTTTTTTTCTCAACAAAAGTGGAGTTACGCTTTAAAGCAGGGATATGCAAACTGTGGCCCTCCAGCTGTTGCAAAACTACAAGTCCCATCATGCCTCTGACTTTGGGTGTCCTGCCTGTGGCTGTCAGTCTTGCTATGCCTCATGGGACTTGTAGTTCTGCAACATCTGGAGGGCCACAGTTTGCCTATCCCCGCTTTAACCACTTTACCACCGGAGGATTTTGCTGTCTTACGTTTGGGCCACTTTTTGTGATTCGGCACTGTGAGACTTTAACTGACAATTGCGCGGTCGTGCGACGCCGTACCCAAATGAAATTGACGTCCTTTTTTCCCCACAAATAGAGCTTTCTTTTGGTGATATCTGATCACCTGTGCAATTTTTACTTTTTGCGCTATAAACAAAAAAAAAGAGCGACAATTTTGAAAAAATAACAATATTTTTCAATTTTTTTTTATATGAAATTCCCCCACCCCCCCCTAAAAAATGTAAAAATCTAAATTTTTTTAATTTTTTTTTAATTTTTTGCCAATTTGTTTTCTGCTACCTATGTTTGGTAAAAAAAAAAAAAATCGCAATAAGCGTATTTTGATTGGTTTGCGAAAAGTTATTGCGTCTACTAACTACGGGAACGATTTTTGTCATTTTTGGTGTTTTTTTTTAACGAGTAATGGCGGCGATCTGCGATTTTTTTCGCGGGACTGCGACATTGTGGCGGACAGAACGGACCCCTGACTGATATTTTTGACACTTTTGGGGGTACCAGTGACATTACTACAGTAATCAGTGCTATACATATGCACTGTTACTGTAAAAATGACACCGGCAGGGAAGGGGTTAATTTTTATTGGTGATCAAGGGGTTAATGTATGCCTGATGCTTACTAACGTGTGTGGGGGGAGGTGACTATGTGACACAAGGACAGATCGAGGGTTCAGCTATGCTGAACCCTGCAATCTGTCACTCCTTGTCACTTAGGAGATCCGCCCGCTTGTGTTTACACAAGCAGGCGGATCTCCACACTCGATTCCCCGACGATCGGGGAAGAGCAGCGGCGATCGCCGCTGCTCCTCTCCTGGCCCGACTCCCGCTGTGACTGAATACAGCGGGAGCGAGCCTCCGGCGGCGCGCACGCGCCGCCGAGAGAGGGGAATGTCTGGTGATGTAGTACTACGTCGCCAGACGTTATCGAGCCACTTTGCCGCAGTACAGCTCTAGTGAGCAGTGCGGAAGTGGTTAAAACATAAGCTTTGTATCCATCACACTTTACTATACGTTTTTACTTTCTGTGTGACACTATAATGTTCAATCTTCAACTGCCTACATAGAATGTTTGCATTGACATAACATTACATGGGTTCAACCGTTCCCACATGGCACAATGCAAAATTTAAACATTCTTGGACTGGGCACAGGGGAAACCGAGATCCTGTAAACAGCTAATGAATATTAATTAAAGCAGATTGCAGCCCTTGATAAGAAATACATATTGACCAGAGACGCACATAACAGTGGATAAATTGATTACTTCAAATGGAAAATGTGATTTATGTGACATGATCTTACCATCATTAGCGTTATATACGGCTTTCTGTCTCCCATCTTCCACAATCCTGCCAGGCAGCGTCAATCTGCACACAGATGTGATAATATTTTATTAGCAGAGGGAACACGCTGTGATTTTTTTCCATGCCATAACATCTACAGCAGCGGGTAGAGCAGAAAGATGAGAGCAATGTAGGAGTCTTTAATAATCACAGCAAAAAAAAAAAATAATCACACAAACAGCCAACATGTTTCGGGGTCTCTACGGTCCTCTTTCATTAAAGCTTAAAGTGGTTGTAAATGCTGAAGGGTTTTTTATCTTAAAGCATTTTATGCATTAAGAAAAAAGCTTTCTGTATGTAGTAGCCCCCCTAATACTTACCCGAGGTCCGTCAAGATCAGGCGGATGTTGCACGAGAGAGACTCAGCTGTCTGGGACCCCCCTCCTCATTGGCTTAGACAGCAGGGTGGCCCCATTGGCTCCCACTGCTGTCAATCAAAGTCAGTGAGCCAATGAGGATAGAAAGGGGGCGGAGTTGGGTTGCGGCTCCGTGTCTGAATGGACACATGGAGCTGCGGCTCTGCTTGAATGCCCCCATAGCAAGCTGCTTGCTGTGGGTGCACTCAACTGGACGGAGGGGCCAGGAGCACCAAAGAGGGACACAAGAAGAGGAGGATCTGGGCTGCTCTGTGCAAAACCACCGGACAGAGCAGTTAAGTATAACATGTTTGTTATTTTTAATGAAAAAAAAAAAAAAGGAGACTTTAAAGTCGTTGTAAACCTCTGAAATGAAAAGTGAACAACGCAGATCCTTTTATAGTGTGTACTTGCCTATATTCAAATTAATGAGTGTGATTGCGGTCTGCTGTCTCCTTCCTTTCCTACCTATGCCAACACGAGACAGACAATCTGGAGGAGACAGCCCTACTCCACCCTTCAGCACAGAGTAGGTGATTGACAGCCTCAGCTGTGCATATTTCCCAATGAGACTGTAGAGGGTGGGAGTGTCTATTCCTCCACAGGTCTCAGAATACACTCAGCTCTCCGCTCTATGCCAAGGGTACGTAACCAGTGACAGCCTGCAGAGCCTTTTGATGTGGCTCCCGACCTCAAACCAAGAAAGCGCATGCCCATGCTCTGGGATGGTTGGTCGGCATTGTCCGGGGTGTCGTGGCAGAGTCTGACGTTTAGAGGAATGTCTCACCGGATGATGATAGCTAGAGGCATCATCCCGGTACCGTTTCTTAGGGCCAGCGGACGGCTTTCCGGCGGTAATGACCGATGTGGCTCGGGAGCCGCTTGATCGTTACCCTGGCAAGGGGGAGGGGACGCCCCCCTCCGGCGGCTTTGCCCGGGTCTCCCGTCCCACCGGGAGACCCGAGCACCCAGCCGGCACCTCCACCGGCTGGATTGAATCGCGATCAAAGCCGGAAGCGGCTTCGATCGGGTCTCCGATGACGTAACCCGAAGGCGGCATCCATGACGTCAAGTCCGGGTTACTCTGCTGCTAAAGGCGGCAAATTAAAAAAGTGACAGTATTCAAAAATGCCGTTTTCGGCATTTTGAATACATGGAAGTGTAGTGGAGGGGTCTAGGGTCTTTTAGACCCTCGATCCCTCCATAAAGAGTACCTGTCACTGCATATTGCTGTCACAAGGGATGTTTACATTGCTTGTGACAGCAATAAAAGTGATCAGATTTTTTATTTATTTTTTTTAAAACCTGTGTTAAAATAAAAAAAATTAAAAATAAGAAAAAAAAAAAAAAATGTAGCCGCCTCCATCGCCGTTAGCTCGCGCACGAAAGAAAACGTTTATGGAAATCACGCTGCAAATGAAATCGCTGTTCAAACCACACATGTGAGGTATCGCCGCAATCGCCAGAGCTTGAGCAATAATTTAAAAAAAAAGAGCTACACTCTAAGGGCTCTTTCACACGGGCTTTTTACACGGGCTTTCCGTGTGAAAGCTCCGCTGCGGTCCTTTTTTTTTTTTTTTTTTTCACGGAGCGGATGACATTTCTGTCATCCGCTCCGTAGGTCCGCATATCATCCCATCCGTTTGCGGATGATATGCGGACCTAATGTAAGTCTATGGGGATTGCGGATGTCAGCGGATGACACCGCTGACATCCGATTTCCCTTCCTTTCCGTTTTTTGAACGGAGGAAAAATAGGGTTCTGTTCCGTTCGAAAAAACGGAACAGAACTGAAAGGAAGGAAATCGGATGTCAGCGGATGGTATTCCGCTAACATCCGCAATGCCATAGACTTACATTATGTCCGCAAATCATCCGCAAAAAAATAGGATGATTTGCGGACATACGGAAAGCCCGTGTGAAAGAGCCCTTACTCTAAACTGGTAACCGTTAAAAAAATGTTAATGCGTCGCCAATGGAGATTTTTATTGACCGTTATTTGTCGCCATTCTGCGGGTGTGCGCAATTTTAAAACGTAACATGTTGGGTATCTATTTACTCGGCGTGACATCATCTTTCACATTATACAAAAAAAAATGGGCTAACTTTACTGTTTAGTTTTTTTTAAATGCAGTGAAATGTGATTTTTCCTAATTTTTCAAAAAAAAAAAAAAAAAAAAAAAAAAAATTATATATATATATATATATATATATATATATATATATATATATATATATATATATATATATATATATATATATATATATATATATATATATATATATATATATATATATATATATATATATAATGTTTGGGGGTTTTAAGTAGTTTTCTAGCAAAAAATACTGATTTAAACTTGTAAACAAAAAGTGAAAAAAAATAGGCTTAGTGGTAAAGTGGTTAAACTGTGGCTGAAGAAAAAAATTGCCTTAAGTATGGCCACCCTGGGCGGAGAAATCCATCCCCGCTGGGAGAAGACACTGATTATTTCTAGCAGCTATAGGAGGCGCAAGCGATAATCGCAAGAGAATCCAGCAGGCAGGAATCAATAAATCAACTTAGTACATTCAGCCTGCCCAATAACAGTTTGAATCTTGGCCGGTTCACCAGGATTCAAACCGTATATAGAGGCCAGACAGGATTATGTTTGTACCTCAGTCTCAAGAGGAGAGCTGGGACACCCTAGAGAAAAAAAAATGTGCCCTCAGAGAATGGGAGTCTCAGATTTCATCATAAAGAATGTAGCCAGAACACTGGCAGAACTAAAGCCTGTCAACACACAAGAAAAAAAGAAATTTCACTATCAACAGCTTGATTTGTTAAAGCAGGCAGATATAAAAGCAAAAATGAATGCATATGTAGTTTCCTTTTTTTTTTTTTTCTTTATTACAAGCAATGTAAGCACCGGAATATGATCTGGTATCAGTCCCTGTACAGAAGAGCTGGAATATTCCTTATCTGAACTTGCTTTATGTAAAAAATGCAATATATATATATATATATATATAAAGTTGTTTAAAAAGGTTGTAATCTCAGGAAGAAAAAAACAACCTTGTAAGACAAAGGCATAAAGAGCTGGTATGCATTGCATACTAGCGCATTACAGTATGGAATACTTACCTTAGAACGAAGCTATTCCAGCTGCGCACGCACACTGCTGATATTTTCCCTGGAGTTTCTTCCGGTTTCATGGGCTCCGGCACTGTGATTGGCCAGAGCCGTGATGACGTCACTCCCGTGCACGCGCGCAGGAGCTGCCATTCACGGCACAGGGCTCGGAAGGAACGTCACCCGTGGCCGTTCCTTCAGAGCGCATGCGCCAGTGATGTCACCGGTAGACATATGCCGGTTTTCGGTAATTCGATATATCGCGGTATTGCATAGCCACGGTATTGTTATTGTGGCATTTTTAAAATACCGAGTTTCTCTGTCAAGTCTGCCTGACTTGTGAATTGATACATTTCAGTGAGCTGGATGACTCATTCACTCACTCAGCTAAGCCTTTCAGCATTAAAGTCTGCCAGTAACTATAAACAAAAATGATTACATTTGTATCTTTTCCTTCCCTCTGCCAGGGAGAAAGGAAGTTTAACCTCTTAAAGACTGGACCTTTTTCTGACATTTGTTGTTTGCAAGTTAAAATCTGTTTTTTTTTTTGCTAGAAAAGTACTTAGAACCCCCAAACATTTTATATATTTTTTTAGCAGAGACCCTACAGAAAAAAATGGCGATTGTTGTAATATTTTATGTCACACTGTATTTTCGCAGCAGTCTTTCAAACGCAATTAATAGACTTTAATGAATAAAAAAAAAAAAAAAACGTAACAGTAAAGTTATCCCAATTTTTTTTTTTGTTACACAGAGAATCGTGAGAGAATCGTGATCTTTATTCCAAGCTAAAAAATCGTGATTCTCATTTTGGCCAGAATCGTGCAGCTCTAATATATTATATATATATATACACACACACACACGCATAGCAGCCCACATTACATTATTATATAGCCATCAAGCAGTGTCTGGCCTACCTGGTGATGACTGGTCCTGGCGCTCTGATCCGATGGCCTGGTCTTTAAAGGGGCAAATCCTTGCGATCCAGAAGTGGTTAAACCTGCAGGAGGACCGGTGTTTTTATCTATTAATGACTTTACTATTGCTTTAGGCCTGGTTCACATGTATGCGGGTTGGCGGTTCACATGTATGCGGGTTGGCGGTTCACATGTATGCGGGTTGGCGGTTCACATGTATGCGGGTTGGCGGTTCACATGTATGCGGGTTGGCGGTTCACATGTATGCGGGTTGGCAGCCCACATTTGCACAGGCATAGCAGCCCATTGATTTAAACGGGCTGCTATGCCCTCATTTTCCGCAGAAAAAAGGTGCATGCAGCATTTTTTTAAAATTCAGTGGCCTTGAAATCCATCCTGCTTTTGCACCATGCGACTAACCTGCAGTTCCTGCTCTGGCAAGCTTTCTGCAGTTTTTGTATACGTGGGCACGGCATTTAAAAACAGTTTGCGTGTGCAGCAACGGCAGGTAAGTCGCATGGTGCAAAAGAAGGATGGATTTCATGGCCACTGCATTTTTTTAAATTCTGCATGCACCTTTTTTCAGCTGAAAACGCAGGCATAGCAGCTCGAGCCCATTCACATCAATGGGCTGCTATGCCTGTGCAAATGTGGGCCCCCAACCCGCATACATGTAAACCAGGCCTAAAGCAATAGTAAAGTCATTAATAGATAAAAACACCGGTCCTCCTGCAGGTTTAACCAATTAATGACTTTACTATTGCTTTAGGCCTGGTTCACATGTATGCGGGTTGGGGGCCCACATTTGCACAGGCATAGCAGCCCATTGATGTGAATGGGCTCGAGCTGCTATGCCTGCGTTTTCAGCTGAAAAAAGGTGCATGCAGAATTTAAAAAAATGCAGTGGCCATGAAATCCATCCTTCTTTTGCACCATGCGACTTGCCTGCCGTTGCTGCACACGCAAACTGTTTTTAAATGCCGTGCCCACATATACAAAAAATGCAGAAAGCTTGCCAGAGCAGGAACTGCAGGTTAGTCGCATGGTGCAAAAGCAGGATGGATTTCAAGGCCACTGAATTTTAAAAAAATGCTGCATGCACCTTTTTTCTGCGGAAAATGAGGGCATAGCAGCCCGTTTAAATCAATGGGCTGCTATGCCTGTGCAAATGTGGGCCGCCAACCCGCATACATGTGAACCGCCAACCCGCATACATATGAACCACCAACCCGCATACATGTGAACCAGGCCTAAAGCGATAGTAAAGTAATTTATAAACAACACCTCCTTCAGGTTTAACCACTTCTTGACCACAAGGATTTGCCCTCTTAATGACCAGGCCATCGGATTGGAGCCGAGTGCCAGGACCAGTTATCACCAGTTAGGCCAGACACTGCTTGATGACCTATTTTAGGCCTGGTTCAGAGTCTGTACTGACTGACTATATAATAATGTGCATAAGTGAACCAAAGCCCCTAAATTCAGCAATGAAATTGAAGTGAGGTGGAAATTTAATAATTTAAATTTAATAATAGAATACCGTGATAATACCGTATACCGTGGCAAAACCTTAATCAATTAATCGCAGCATGAAAATCTGATACCGTCACAAGCCTAGTCACCGGCTGCATATAATTGTAAAGTAAATATCTCCTAAATGGTACATGTTTAGTAGATATTTTCACTACCTATAGGTAAGGCTTGCCTATAGGTAAATGTCTGCAGAGGAAGCTTACTTTAAGTACTGTACATATAGTATGTAACCACCCCTTTGTGCATAAACCCTTATAAACTATGCAAGTATATTCATTGCAAAGCCCTAAATAGTACAAGTTATCCGGGTATATAAATCTATAACGCATTGTACAGTGGATATAAAAAGTCTACACACCCCTGTTAAAATGTCAGGTTTCTGTGATGTAAAAAATTAAGACAAAGATAAATAATTTCAGAGCTTTTTTCACATTTGATGTGACCTATAAATTTAATTTTACAACTCAATTGAAAAACAAACTGAAATCTTTTTTTTTTTTTTTTTTTTTGGGGGGGGGGGGGGTAAAAATAAAAATCTGAAATATTGTGGTTGTATAAGTGGGCACACCCTCTTAAAACTGAAGATGAAGCTGTGTTAAGAAATAAGCAATCACATTTAAACTCATGTTAAATAGGGGTCAGTACACACCTGCCATCATTTAAAGTGCTTCTGATTAACCCCAAATAAAGTTTAGCTGTTCTAGTAGGTCTTTCCTGGCATTTTCTTAGTCGCATCCTACAGGAAAAGCCATGGTCCGCAGAGAGCTTCCAAAGCATCAGAGGGATCTCATTGTTAAAAGGTATCAGTCAGGAGAAGGGTACAAAAGAATTTCCAAGGCCTTAGATATACCATGGAACACAGTGAAGACAGTCATCATCAAGTGGAGAAAATATGGCACAACAGTGACATTACCAAGAACTGGATGTCACCCCAAAATTGATGAAAAGACAAGAATAAAACTGGTCAGGGAGGCTGCCAAGAGGCCTACAGCAACATTAAAGGAGCTGCAGGAAAATCTGCAGAAAAATAAATGGCTGTGTGGTACATGTGGCAATCTCCCATATTCTTCATATATCTGGGCTATGGGGTAGAGTGGCATAACGGAAGCTTCTTCATATGTCTGGGCCATGAGGAAGAGTGGCATAACGGAAGCCTCTTTATAAGTCTGGGCTTACAGGTAGAGTGGCATAACGGAAGCCTCTTCATATGTCTGGGCTTACAGGTAGAGTGGCATAATGGAAGCCTCTTCATATGTCTGGGCTATGAGGTAGAGTGGCATAACGGAAGCCTCTTCATATGTCTGGGCCGTGAGGTAGAGTGGCATAACGGAAGCCTCTACATATGTCTGGGCCGTGAGGTAGAGTGGCATTACGGAAGCCTTTTCTTACGAAGAAAAATATCCAAGCCTGACTACATTTTACAAAACCTGAAGTCTCCCAAAAGCATGTGGGGAAATGTGTTATGGTCTGATGAAACCAAGGTTGAACTTTTTGGCCATAAATTCCAAAAGATAGGTTTGGTGCAAAAACAAAACTGCACATCACCAAAAGGACACCATACCCACAGTGAAGCATGGTGGTGGCAGCATCATGCTTTGGGGCTGTTTTTCTTCAGCTGGAACAGGGGCCTTAGTCAAGGTAGAGGGAATTATGAACAGTTCCATATATCAGTCAATATTGGCACAAAACCTTCAGGCTTCTGCTAGAAAGCTGAACATGAAGAGGAACTCCATCTTTCAGCATGACATCGACCTAAAGCATACACCCAAATCAACAAAGGAATGGCTTTACCAGAAGAAGAAGAAAGTTTTGGAATGGCCCAGCCAAAGCCCAGACCTAAATCCAATTGAAAATATGTGGGGTGATCTGAAGAGGGCTGTGCACAGGAGATGTCCTCGCAATCTGACAGAAGAGTGGGCAAATACTGTCAGGTCAAGATGTGCCAGGCTGATACTCATACCCAAAAAAAAAAACTGTACTAAAATCAACAAGTGCTTCAACAAAGTATTAGTTTAAGGGTGTGCACACTTATGCAACCATATTATTTCATTTTTTTTATTTTAACTTCCCTCCACCTAAAATATTTCAGTTTGTTGTTCAACTGAGTTTTACAGTTTATAGGTCACATTAAAGGTGGAAAAAGTTCTGAAAAGATTTACCTTTGCCTCATTTTTTTACTTCACAGAAACCTGACATTTTAACAGGGGTGTGTAGACTTTTTATATCCAATGTACATTATATCATCAACGTGCTGTAAACTTGCTTTGTGTAAATCAGCATAAATCACTTAAGTGACATTCCATGTCACAAATAAAAAGTGTCCAGCGCTTTGTGCAAACATATGCAAAATATATGCAAACTATACTATCAAAAAGTCCAGTGTATCAATTATTCACACACTGTGTAGTAACAGTCGCACAATACTCTCCATATTCCTCCACTTGGTGCAGCAATCATCTCAACACTGTGAATCCTTCCAATTATCAAGAACTCACCAGATAATAAAACCGCCTCAAATAAAGTGGGTCATTCATATTCATGAACACTCCGAGAGCAGAACCACCATTCCAGGTATTCCATACGTGAAGTTAGAAGACAGAAAATTCCATAGCGAAAACAACCGTGCATAAAATAATCCAATGCACTTACATTGGTTGGTGCCAGTCCTGACACTAGGGTAAATAAAAGTTATTATGTATAATAACTTATAGAATTGTTTTTACCCAAGTTGTACTATTTTGTGATTTGCATTTAACATGAAGGGGTGGTTACACTTTTTTTTCTGCAGCCCATGCTGGGTGCACAAAACTAAACACCATAAGTGAACAAAAAAAAAAGCTGCACCTGGCTCCTGCATTAAAAGTGTCCCTGCCAGCTTGCACTACACTTTTAGTATAGTGCCAGTCTTATAGGGGGAATTAGGCCAGAGGGCAGGGTCCAGGAGGCAAATCAGTCAGGCACCCTCATAAAGCGGTCACACTGCTACCTGCTGGTATTATATTACCAGCGGGTGAGGACATTCGGACAGACCGCAGGCCGCCAACCACACCTAATACAACTGGCTCGACGGCCCCAATGCTAATAAGTGTGGCACTGCAACCTAATGCTCCGCCTACCCTCCTCCACCCCCCCAGGTATGGCAGGTATCATGTCAATAATATACCGTAATTTTATTTCTTTAAACATTCTTGTCTTTGAATGAGCATATCGATTTGCATCATATACAATTAAGACTTTTAATTGTATATGATGGCAATAATATTTTGGACCTGCTTACCCCATATGTGCTATCGCACATAGGTGTGCACAGCCTATTGCATTAGGGTGTGCACCTCAAAGCTCAAACACGTGTGTGCATGTGTGTATATATACATATAATACACAGTATTATATATACACACACACACACACATATACATACATACACACACACGGATTGTGTCAGTAGGGCAGTGGATGGTGTCAGTAGTTTTTATTTTTAAATATCTTAGGCTGCACTAATAGGCTGCACTGGTGGCCACTGACGGGGCTACACTAATATGCTGCACTGATGGGCAGTAATGTGACGACACTGATAAGGCTGCACTGATGGGCACTGATGAGGCTACGCTGATGGGCACTGATACACTGTGGTTGTGGTCTGTGGTTCACAGATGAAAGTGTGGGTCATAAACAGGAAGGGGGTGCACAAGTTTAGTCAGGCCTAGGGCAGCACAAAACCGAAATACACTGCTGCATAGTGATACTAACAGCACCCCCAGGGCGCCACTCGTAGGCGAAGCACTTGACACTCCAGGCTCTCTCTCTCTGCCTTCCCAACCAATGACCACACAAGGTAGCACTGTCAAATAAGGAGGCACTGGGTTCCACAGGTCCATCAACCGGGGAATGACTCCTATGTTCCACCTTAGCCAATGAGAGCCCTGGATTCTGTTCCTCCAGGACAAAGCCTTGGAGCCCCCATCATACCATCAAGGAGTGCTATGCAAACAGCCATCCTATCCACAAGGACTGGATAAACTGTGGAGCGCCCCTACTCAACACTGATAAGAACAGGTACTAGTAAGAGGGGTGGTTACATATGCACCTAGTCATTTTATATATTGAATTTTTCCCACATAGCGCTGTACAGATATATATTTTTACCAGATGAGACAGTAAAACCATACAGGTTATGACTGCACGGTCTCGTTGGGGCCCAACCCCCCTCAATAGAAGCCATGGTTTCCATACACTGCACTGATGATGGCCAAACAGCTGTATGCAGTTTGGGATGAATAACTCCATTGTATTCAGCTATATTTGCACTAATACCAGTGGATTTAGATGTGAATCTGGCCAAAGGGGTGTAAAGAAATTATTTGCATGGCTTTGCCCACACAAAATAGAAATAAACCTTTAGGCTGGGTTCATACCTAATTCGGATGCGGCTCACAGTAGGGGTCTGGTGCATCCCCGTTTCCCATTTCAGGGACGAATCAGGCCCAAATATTTCCTGAATTCTGACCTGAAATGGAGCCAAAGACGCACAGAACTCCTGTGAAATGCGCCGCCCCAGAGATGGGTAAACTAGCTCCATTGAGAGCCAGTCACAATCTCCTGTCATGCGAATTGGATGCGAAGAAACCCTCATCCAATTCACATAGATGTGAACCCAGCCTTAATCTTTTGGGGATATAGGATCGAATGACACACATTTAATACATTTTGTTCTAAGTATGCTTCCAGGTTCATAGTCTTATGGACCAGACAGCTGGGGATTTTACACACATTGGGATTGTGTGTAAATCGGACAAGCAGACTACTACCTGTCAGATGGAAATATTCAGACAGCTGCGCTGCTGCCCGATTGCTTCCATACAGCCCCGGCAACATTGCACCCCCCCCCCTGCATGCCCCTACCATCTGAAGGCCCAAGACCGAAATAGCAGGTGCCGCTAGGTACAGGTGAGGGAGCAGAGAGGACACACGTCCGCTCTCCTCCCTACCTTGTTTCTGACCCGGAAACCAACATATTTGACGTCACTTCCAGCTCCCCCTCTCAGTGTCTCCGGCTAGCATGGCCGGGAAGGAATGTATTGCAATGCCATCTACATTGCATTACATTTAGTAGAGCACAAGGTTTTTAAAATATTTTTACATTGTAAAAAATAAAGCTACACCCAAGCACATAAAATCCCCACCCCAAATTTCTGAGCCCCCCCCCAACCCCACATATATGCACGTACAAACAAACGCACGCATTGGGGGGTGCCTACGCATGAAAAAGTCAATTGTGATACACGTTACATATTGCCACGCATTCCGGAAGCGAGAGCAATAGTTCCAGCACCAGACCTCCTCCCTAACGCTAAACTGATGACCTTTGGGAGGCTTTTAAAATGTCGCCTATGGGGCGTGGCTAGGTCATGGCGGTGTGAAGACGTGCTTCTCTGGTGCTCCCGCTCCCTAGCCTCCCTAACCGGCTTAAATAGGCATTTCCAGGCTGACATGAGCACCTACAAGCGGCGGAAGACGAAGGCTGCTTCCCGGGCTACACCATCGGCTCCTATCCGCGGCTTTTTCCAGAGCTCCCCGACCCTGGGATCGCTATCTCCAGTGGTGGGCCTCAGCAGCGGCCTTGCCCGGACTGCCGCCTCGCCACCCCTGCTGCCCGCGTCTCCCCTACTTCCCGCCACCGCAACGATGTCTCAGGGCTCCCTTCCTTCATCACAGACCTCCCTGCTGGTTCCCCCGGAGGAGGAGAGAGACATCTGGGCACTGCTCCGCTCCCTTCCTACAAAGAGGGACATGGAAGACATTGTGGCCCAAGTTGCGGAGCAGCACCGCCGAGATTTCGCGGCCATTACGACTGAAGTGACTCAGGTCAAGGGGCGGGTGGCGGCGGGTGAATCCGCATTGGGAGACCTCCAGTCGAGGGTGGCTCACCTGGAACACATTCAAGCTTCCCACGCCGATGCTCTGGCGGACCACCAGCTCCAGATGGAGGACATGGAAAACCGGAGCCGCAGTAATAACTTGCGGCTCCGGGGCCTGCCTGAGGCGACTGGTCGGGAGGACCTGGTGGTGACGGTCCAGGCCATATTCTCCAGACTGCTGCCGCAAGACCCCCCCCGGTGGACTTTCTCTTTGACCGGGTTCATCGGGCCCTGGGCCCTCGCCCGCAAGATGCAGACAGGCCGCGGGATGTGATTTGCCGCCTGCATAGATACACGGTGAAGGAACAGATACTGCGGGCGGCGTGGTCCCACGGCCCCGTGGACTTTGATGGGGCGCAGATCGCTATTTTCCCAGACATATCGAGGGGTACCTTGACCCGCCGGGCTATGCTGAAACCTCTTCTGGAAAGACTCCAGGACGCCACCTACCGCTGGGGATTTCCTCTGCAACTGACGGTCAGACGGAATGGCTCTTCATTCACCCTCCGTAGACATGCTGATCTCCCGGCCTTGTATCGCTTTGTGGACCTGGCTCCCCAGGACTTGCCGGACTGGATGGCGAGGCTCCCGGACCGTGCGGCTCGTCCCGCGGGCGGTGGTCCATCGCGGACTCGATCAGGAGGATCGCAGCGTTCTCGCAGGTCCGTGAATCCGGGCTCTACTGGTCCGGGGGCGGCCTCCCCGGAAGCTTAACCTACTGCAAGTCTGTCTGTGGCCCTGCGGTGCCCCTTTGTTGTGTCTCCCTCCCTCCCCCCCCATGTGCTCCACGCCATGTCCCACGGAACTGTCCTTCCTGTGATCTGCACTAAGCATCCCCCCGCATGTCCCTTGCTGTTGCCCGCTCTTCGGAACCTGTCTGGTGCAAAGTGACATTCCCTATGCCGTGCGTGCCTTCCCCGCATCCATGGAGTCCGAATGGGGGTTCCTGTCCCTCGGTGCCTTGGAACTATGTGAGCTGCTCGCCTTGGGGGTCCCTCGGCGGCACTAGTTGTCTGCTGCTGCTGCCCCCCCCCCCCCTTTTCCTTTTCCCATCACCTTGACAGGAGTCCTGGACGTGGCTTCTTGGACCTATGAATGGCTGTGCTAGTTCTAGGATCTCATATGTATTGATGTACAAGTTCTATAACACTTCACTTTCATTTTAATGATATGCTCGGCTGAGGTAGATTCAATGTTTTTGCTGCCACTGATCACAGCTCCTCTCATCCTGGGGGCTGAGGCGGGTTTTTTGGTTTTTTGTTTTTCTGTCCTGGGTCTGTCTGACACTGGGGCCAGTCTCTCATCTCCCTCCCCCCATCCTCTACCCCCCTTCCTTTCCCCCTTCCCTTCTTTCCCCCCTTTTTCTAGCTCTTTCCTCCCCCCCTCTCTTTATCTCCCCCTCCTCCCCCCTCCCTTCTCCCCCCCCTTCCCTTCTCCCCCCCCCCTTTCTCCCCTCCTTCCCTTCTCCCCCCCCCCATTTCCCCTCCCTCCCCACCCCCTTTCTCCCCCCCTCCTCTCCCCACCCCCTTTCTCCCCTCTCCCCTCTCCCCCCCCCCTTTTTTTTTTCCCCCTTCCCCCCCTGCTCTTCACCCTTCCTTTGCTCCCTTCCCCTCTCTTCCTCTCCCCCTTTATCTCTCCCCTTGGTCCTCTCTCATCCTGCCCCGTTCCCTCCATCTTCTCTTGTGTCCCCTCAGTTCCTACTGGGGAACAGAATCACGGCAGGGTTTCTCGCTTGGCTCTCCCTCTGTACCCTAGACGCGGTGCTTCTGGAGGGGTACAGTGGTCTACTGAGGTTTCCGGGGACGATGGGGTGGGCATGCACCTGCTGTGCGCTGCACCGGGAGCTTAGGTATGCAATATGTGTGGGTTTGTGGGGGCCCCTGCTGAGTTGTGTTTTTCTCCTTCCCCCCTCTCTCCCTCCCCCCATCTCCCCCCCTCTCCCCCCTTCCCTCCCTGTGGGGCCAAGCCATTCTCATTGGGGTTGTTGTTTGCTAACTGTTTTTGCTCTTATATGACCATGGTTGCGAGGTCGCTTTGCCTTCACGGGCTCCTCGCTAGCTGCTCCTTGGTTTTGCACTTCGTTCTACACTGTTATGCCTATCTATTTGATACTGTTAATATTATGTTTTCTTGCCGGTATGGGGGGGTTCTGGGTAGTGGTCACCTCCCTCTCTCTGTCGTGACCCTCCTCGTTCCCCCAGTAGGGTGTCCCTTGAGGTCCCACCTGCTCTGCCTGTGATTCGCGCGGTGCAGGTCGAACCTCTTGGTACCTTGAGACTTGGTCTCTTTAGTGCGTTTGGCACTGTAGTTCCTCCCCCCTGTGCACCTGGTGTGCACCCCTTTTGGATTATTTCTCCCCCCCCCCTTTTTTTTTTGCTTCCTGTTTTTTCTTCTCTCTTCCCTTCCCTCCTTGTCTCTTTTTTTTTTACCCCCTTTTTTCTTCCTCCCTGCTCTGTCTTTGAGCTTGGGGGTGGGAGACGATGGCTCCCTCACAAGCGGACCCGCTAAGGTTGGTATCCCTTAATGTCAAGGGACTGAATACTCCTGAGAAGCGCTCTATTGTTCTCTCTGATCTTCACCGTCTCCGGGCGCAGGTTTTTTACAAGAAACTCATTTCAGATCGGACAAGCTCCCTAAATTGGGAGACCGACGGTTCCCCACGGTGTATCACAGCTGCTCTTCTGACTCCAAGACTAAGGGGGTGTGTATACTGATTAATAGTCGCGCCCCATGGACACTCTCAGACTCGTGGAGTGACGGCTCGGGTCGCACTCTCTTTGTTAAGGGTCGCCTGGGGGTCCTGTCGGTTACGCTGGTTAACCTGTATTTCCCAAATGCTGGTCAGGTGGCTTTCCTGGAGTCCCTGCTCTCGCGGCTCGAGGAGTTTGCAGAGGGCCAGATTATCCTGGGCGGAGATTTTAACCTGGCGTTGGACCCGGTAGTAGACACGTCCAGGGGTTCCTCTCACCTCTCTTACGCGGCCCTGAAACGTTTCAAAACACTGTTCCAGGCGTTCCGTCTGGTTGATCCCTGGCGTGTTCTCCATCCGGAGACGAGGGACTACACCTTCTACTCCCCCCCTCATGCCTCCTATTCCCGCATTGACTTTTTCTTATTGCCCCAAGCCATGCTGCCGCGTGTTGTCTCGGCTTCCATCGGATCTATTACGTTCTCCGACCATGCCCCGGTCCTTTTAGACCTGGACCTGAGCTCCTCGGATCGCCCGCAGTGGCAATGGTGACTAAACGATAGTCTCCTCCATGACACGGCTGTTGTAGAGGAACTAAGCTCGGAGCTTAGGGGTTTCTTTGCCGCTAACGCTACGACCGAGAGCCCCCCCTAATGGTGTGGGAGGCACATAAGAGTTACATGTGTGGAGTTCTTATCAAGATAGGGTCGCGACGCAAAAAGGAACGTGCTCAACAGCTGAGTGATCTCCTCTCTAAGATCAGCAAACTGGAGCTGGTCCATAAGCGCTCTCTGGCTCAGGCTGCTCTGCACGAGCTGACTGTTCTGAGGGAGCAGCTGCGATCCTTGGTCCTTTCGGGTGAAGGCGGCACTGGCTAAATGTAGACAGACCTTCTACGAGCACGGTGACAAATGTGGAAAGTTGTTGGCCCGCGCACTTCGTGCGCAGGGGGCCCGCACCTTCGTTCCGGAGCTCTCGACATCTGAGGACCGCAGGGTGCATTCTACAACTGACATCGCTGAAGCCTTTCGTCAGTATTATTCGACTCTTTACAACTTGTCACCGGATTCACCGGCCCCTCCCGGGACTGAGAGGATCGCGGCGATCTGATCCTATCTCTGCGCTTTGGGTTTCCCCTCCCTTCCTGAGGAGGAGGTGGGGAAGTTGGATGAACCTTTACGCCATGGTGAACTGTTGGCGGCTCTGGGGGCGACGCAACCCGGGAAGGCCCCTGGCCCGGATGGCTATTCCATTCGTTACTACAAGTGCTTCATTGACCTCCTTTCTCCTCATTTCCTCGCGGCATATAATGCTACGGGTGAAGGTGCGGTGTGCCCGACGGACTCACTTAGGGCGCACATCGCGGTTCTCGCGAAGGAAGGTAAAGATCCCCTGGTCTGCGCCAGCTACAGGCCTATCTCGCTCCTGAACGTCAACCTAAAGCTCTTTACTAAGATCCTGGCCTCTAGATTGGCCCCGCTACTACCGCAATTGATCCATGACGACCAGGTGGGCTTTGTCGCTTCTCGGGAAGCCCGCGACAATACCACTAAAGCGCTTGACCTGGTTCACCTTGCCAGTGCCCGCCGACTCCCGACTTTGCTTTTGTCCACGGATGCGGAAAAAGCATTTGATCGGGTGAACTGGGAATTCCTCTTGGCTTTAATGGAGCACATTGGAGCAGGGGAGCGGCTTGTGTCTTGGGTTCGAGCTATATACTCAACCCCTTCGGCGAGAGTGAGGGTCAACGGTCATTTGTCTGACCCCCTGGTGATCTCCAATGGGACCCGGCAGGGCTGCCCACTCTCCCCGCTGATCTTCGTTTTGACCCTCGAACCTTTCCTGCGCACTGTGCGGGCTAATGCCGATATTGCTGGGGTGTCGGTCTCCCCGACGCTTTCCCCTAAGGTGGCTGCGTACGCAGATGACCTCCTCTTTTTTCTTACGAAACCCCTAACCTCTTTGCCCAATTTAATGAGAGAGAGTTCCGCATTTATGAATTCCTTTCATTCTATAAAATTAATCAGACTAAGTCTGAGGCCCTAGCGGTGGCAATCCCGCCCGCTCTCTCCGCTCTCCTCCGGGCGGACTTCCCCTTTAAGTGGGGATCGTCCCATATTCGCTATCTGGGGATTTCTCTACCTCACTCACTCGACAGAGCTTTTGACTGCAACTTTCCACCTTTACTGACACGAATTAAGAAAGATCTCGATGACTGGCACGGGGGCTGATTCTCGTGGCTCGGGCGTTGTAATATCATAAAAATTAATGTGATGCCCCGCCTGTTATATGTGTTCCAGGCTGTCCCGGTGACCGTCCCGACCTCCTTCCTTCGAAAGGTGAATCGATTGTTCTGGGAGTTTCTATGGCGTAGGGGCTCCCCGAGGCTGGCGTTACGTATCCTGCGCATGCCTAAATTGAGCGGAGGCATGGCTCTACCGGATGCTGTGGCCTATTATGAGGCATGTCACTTATCCCGTATCCTAGACTGGTACCGCCACGACTGGAGCGGAGCACAGTGGTTACCCCACCCGAGGCCTCTCTGTGGACTCCCTCCGCCGTTCAGAGGGAACTGTCAGACCACCCGACCATTGCCACGGGGGCACACTGGCTGCTCTGCCGTCTCCCCTCCTCCCGGTGGTTGATAGCCCTGACTTCCCACCGGGGGTGGATCGACCGGGATTTCGGTCCTTGCAGGATGCTGGACACGGTCAGGCCCGCCACTTTGTGCGGGACGGGTCCTGGATCACTAGGTCTCGCCTCCACTCTGATACCACCTTCTCAGAGCTGAACTTCTGGCAGCAGGTACAACTTTCTCATTTTTTGCAATCTCTGCCTGCAGCGCCCCTGTTTACCAGACGTCTCACGTACTTTGAGGAACTTTGCTCTGTTTCGTCTCCTTTGCGACACACTACTTCCCTCCTATATAGGACTCTGGTCACCCCCGAGGCGCCATTTCGCCCACCCTACATTGCACGATGGGAACAGGATCTCGGCCTGACCTTCACCGATCAACAAGTTGAACGCCTGCTGTTTTTCGCATACAAAACTTCGATCTGCTCTCGCTACCACAAGGTAGGATACAAATGTCTGACTAGGTGGCACTATACCCCGGTGCAGTTGAGTCGGATGTTTCCGACCAGTGGTGACACCTGTTGGAGGTGCGGGAAAGAGTGGGGGACGTACCTTCATATTTTCTGGTCATGTGAACGGGTGCAGCCATTCTGGGCTTCGGTGCGCCTCATCGCCCAAAAATTCATATTAAACTGTCTACACTTAGAGCGCTTCTCCTTTTTGTTTTTTTGCTCTAACAGAATCTCCTCTTGGTCTGTGGAAGAGCGGCTCAGTGTTTATGGACTACTCCTTTCTGACTACACGTCGATCCCATACAATACAGTAAATTTATTCCATCAGCTTTATTTAGTGTTTTGCTTTTGTCCTTTTCCCTCCCCCTCCCCCCCCCTCCCCCTTCTCCTTGCTTTTTTAATTGACTCATCATACCCATCCCCTGTGTTGGAGGTTTTTAGCGCTCTGGTTTCACATATGCCCAAAAATTCACAGACCATTCTTTGACGCTAGACCCTGCGCTTTTCCTTCTCCACCATCACGAGTTCCCGAGGGCGTCTTATAAGAAATCCATCTTGCCGTTGCTGTTCACGGCAGCGAAAAGTTGCATCCCCCCCCTCTGGAAGCAGACTCAGCCCCCGACCGTGGCCATGTGGCTTAATAAAGTCAAATGCATTAATGAAATGGAAGATCTGATAGCGACGGAGAGGGGAACCAGAGAGAAATTTACAAAGCGCTGGTACTACTGGCACGAATTTACGTTCTCTGCGGAGTACCGTGACTTGCTGCTTTAATGCTCTAATATTATGGGTGCCGCCGGGCCATGTGGTCCCCCACCCCCCCCCTTTTTTTTTTTTTTTTCCTTCCTCCCTCTCCTTTTCTCTCCCTCCCCTTTTCTGGCTGTCCCTTCTTTTTTTTCTTGTTTGCTCCTCCAGGCATATTTCTCTAGTTTTTTATCAGATCCTCCTCTTGCTCCCGGTTCGGACTTACTGACGGTGATTCCCCCTGACCCTGGGGAGTGTCTGGGAGGCCGTTGGGGGGCATCCCCCCCGCGCACCTGATTCCGGCCATATGTTTGATGCCGGTGGTGACGAGGGATTGCCCCACCATGGCCCTTAGGCTCCTGGCTATGCGCTTGATCCCATATCTCTTTTTGTGCTGGGTTTCGGGGGGCTGATATGGTCTGCTCAAGTTTATGTGTTATCCTGCTATTATATGCTGTAAATTTGGATCGAGAGCTATGTTTTCTACTTTTGTATTGTTCAAATGCTCATTGTGTTTATCTGGTGACTTGTATTATGCCTTATTTCTATTTAAATAAACGAATTTATAAAAAAAATAAAATGTCGCCTATGGAAAATATAGGGAAGTTTGTTGCCATTCCACGGGGCACGCAAATCTAAGGTTTGACAGGTTGGGTATCTATTTACTTGGTGCAACCTCGTCTTTTACATTTTAATAAACAAAATTGGGTAATTTTTCGGGTTTGTGTGCCCTCAAATTATTTTTAGTGCATATTTCACTGAAATGTGTTTCCTAGACCTTTGCGATAATAATGTGTGACATAAAAAAACAGGAACTACCACTATTTTATTCTCTATGGTGTCTGCTTTCAGAAACTATAAAATATTGCCACGCATTCTGGAAGCGAGAGCAATAATTCGAGCACCAGACCTCCTCCGTAACGCTACACAGATGACCTATAGGGGGCTTTTAAAATGTCACCTATGAAAAATATAGGGAAGTTTTTTGTCATTATACGGCGCACAGAAATCTAAGGTTTGACATGTTGGGTATCTATTTACTTGGTGCAACCTCGCCTTTTTATATTTTACCAAACAAAATTGGGTAATGTATTGGGTTTGTGTGCCCTCAAATTCATTTTTGCATATTTTTTTACTGAAATGTTGCGTTTCCTAGACCTTTGCGATAATATTGTGTGACATAAAAAAATAGGAACTAAAACTATTTTATTCTCTAGGGCAGTGATGGCAAACTTTGGCGCCCCAGATGATTTGGAACTACATTTCCCATGATGCTCACCTACACTGCAGTGCCTGAGCATCATGGGAAATGTAGTTCCAAAACACCTGGGGTGCCAAGGTTCGCCAACACTGCTCTAGGGTATGTGCTTTCAAAAACGATATAATGTTTTGGGGGTTTTATGTAATCTTCAGACCTAAAATTATTTTTTTGGCAAGTATGCAAAAAATGCAAAATTGGCTCTGGCAGCGAATGAGTTCAAAGCACTAAGGTTACCTGAGAAAGTAAGGCTTGGCATAGAATTTGAAATCATCTCCATCAATGTAGATATCAAACTCCGACACCCTGGCATAGGGAACTTTAATGGTAATAGTGAGGAAGTCTGCATCCTGGGTGATATCAAAAGCCGGTGTGATCATATTGAGTCACCCTAGAAAACAATGGAATATATTAGTAAAGGGAAAGTGAATAAAAGTATAGAAGTGGCCGGTACCTGTAAAACAACCTAGACATCTCAAGGAAATCTCTTACTGTAATACCATGACACAGACAGGACAAGTGACTGAGTTAGAATATTATGTGAAATAGGATTGTTACCCATAGCAAGAAGTTAACATACCAAAAACAACGGGGTTTCGAGCATTAAGAATTAATGGCACCCCACCCCTTCTGCGTGTTTCTCTGTGGGTCGAGAATGCACGCGATTTTCCATGCTTTTTCTCCCAACTGCCAACTTATATTCCAGTGTTGCAGGGGTTACCAGCTGCTGCAAAGGGCAGAATTGCGCTACTTACTCACCCCTTCTGCCCGCCTCCCCTATTTATAGAAGCTTTTAGAATAGAAACTATTCTCTCCCAGAGTGCCAAAGCATTCTGTGAATGGAAGACAGGCACATGAATGACAAGATCCACATCCTCCAATCACAGAACGCTTTGCATACTGGAGAAAAACAAATACAAGTTCCATGAATGGAGGAGGCAGGTGGAAGGGGTGGGCGAGCTGCACAACTTCACATACACACCATTTGATTATAAAGTGAAACTTTACCCTCCACATCAACTTTATTTCAATCACCTCCTGCCCTGCCCCTCTCTAACAGAATTGGGTATATTTTGTAGTTATTAAAGGGGGGGTACCTTTTATGGGTACCCCTCTCTGCACATCTTTATTTCTGGCCGATGCCTAAACGACGTGTACAGTACCCACAGCATCCAGATTTTTTTCGGCCGAAAAGTCGGAGTTGGTTGTCGGAAGCATCATACTAACAAGCCGAAAATCGGCGAATCGGTCGGACGAAAATTCCCTGCCGATTTTCGACGCGTGTGTACGGGGCTTTAGACTCCATTCACACCTCAGCGTACTGCAGCGACACCTGCTGCACCGCGGTTTTTTAACTATTTTTTGTGGCACATTTTTGGAGCAGCACCATTCATCTGAATGTGCCTCCTTCTGCTCCAAAAAAAAGCACGACACAAATTTTGGCATAGAGCCAGTCATGATATTTGCTGCAAATTTTGACATTCGCTGCAAAATTGCATTGCATTGCATTTAGGATGCCATTGTGTTTTGCTGCAATTCTGCCGGTGATCCCAGTACGCTCAGGTGTAAATGAAGCCTTAGGGCTTTTTCACACGGTCCGCCTTCGTAGGCGGATCCGTGCTGCTCAGTGGGGATCGATCCGCCGATCCCCGCTGAGCCGGCGGATGACAGCTCCGTCTCCGCTTGCAGTGCGGAGAGGAGGTGTCACAGCCCCCGTTGCTCTCTATGGGGGATCGGATGAGAGCGGACCGCCTGTCCACTCTCATCCGATCCGATTACTGAACGGATGGAAAAATAGGGTTTCCATTCGTCCAGATTTCCGTCCAGACAGAAATCATCCAGACAGGATCGGATACGGATGGCAGCGGGTGTCAGTGGACATATCTCCGCTGACATCCGCTGCCCCATAGAGCTGCATGGAGGATCCGATCAGATCCGCCTAAAAAACTGACAGGCGGATCGGATCGCCAGTGTGAAAGAGCCCTTAGGCTTCATTTAGATGTGCAGTTGGGGGGGGGGGGGGGGGTCATAGTTATGCAGTTGAGCCGCCTACCATGCAAAACAGGTGCTGAGGAGTCATCACATTGCTTCCTCACCACCTGTCAGTAGCCTCTGAAGGGCGATCTGAACATGGATGGGGCTACAGAGTGATTGGGGGATTTATGCACTAATCCATTCTATCAGCTATACATATCCCTAATCCATATCTATCTATCCATTCATCCAATCAGGCAGGCCCTTGTACCATATAGTTGATAGAAGATCTGAAGGAGATTATATTATTATATTATATATTGTATTCTATGGTCAGCCATTGATAGTTCATTTAGAAAAAAAAAAAAAAAACTTTCTGCCAATACAGACTGAGACTCCTAGCAGCGCTCCTAACCCCAAAACCCAGGGTGCCCAGCTGCGCCCTATCTGCTGCACACACCGATCCTTCCGTACATTACACCGACTATCTCACCACTGAGAACTCACACCTCACCAGACACACCGGCTACTCACATGCAGCACACAACGAATTCTACTTCCGGGACTGCACGTGTTAAAAAAACGAGACCAAAACGAGCACTCTGATTGGACTAACTTCCTCTGTTGTCCCGCCCATCCACCAATCACGCGCTGCTACGGGAAAACTCCAAGGAGGATTGGTGGAGGCGGGGCGAGCTAAAGGCAGGACGTCCTTTGATTGCAATGAGTGGCTAAAATGAAGGAGGGCGCGGTTACAAGTTGGACGCTTGTCAGGTTTTATGGTTTCCATGGAGACCGGAAGGAAATGTTCTTTTTCAGTGATACATTGTAGCAGTTCTGTACTTCCCTGATCAGAGTTTTATCCCAGGAGGAGCCGGAATGGGGGGGGGGGGGGCCAAGAGAGCGCAGAAGGGGTTCAAAGTAGGCGCTAATAACCTCCTATTAGGGGTTGATTGGCTAAATTCAAATAGACTGTACCCTCTGCAAGTGCAGTTGCTCCAGAGCTTAGTAAATGAGACAAAGGGGTTGATTTACTAACGTTATAGACTGTAGACTTTGCAGAGTGCAGTTGCTCCAGAGCTTAGTAAATGAGGCTTTACTTTGCAAAGAATACCCAATGACATGCAAGGAAAATAAAAAAAACAGCATTTTTGCTTGCACATGATTGGATGATGGAGGTCATCAGAGCTTCCCCTCATTTACTAAGCTCTGGAGCAAATGCACTTGCAGAGTGCACAGCCTAATTGCCTTTAGTAAATCAACCCCAAAGCTTTTCTTTGTAAAGAATACCCAATCACATGCAAGGAAAATGAAAAAAAAAACATTTTTTGCTTGCACATGATTGGATGATGGAGGTCATCAGAGCTTGCCCTTATTTACTAAGCTCTGGAGCAAATGCACTTGCAGAGTGCACAGCCTAATTGCCTTTAGTAAATCAACCCCAAAGCTTTTCTTTGTAAAGAATACCCAATCACATGCAAGGAAAATGAAAAAAAAAAACATTTTTTGCTTGCACATGATTGGATGATGGAGGTCATCAGAGCTTCCCCTCATTTACTAACCTCTGGAGCAAATGCACTTGCAGAGTGCACAGTCTAATTGCCTTTAGTAAATCAACCCCAAAGCTTCACTTTGTAAAGAATACCCAATCACATGCAAGGAAAATGAAAAAAACTGCATTTTTTGCTTGCACATGATTGGATGATGGAAGTCAGCTGAGCTTCTCATTTACTAAGCTCTGGAGCAACTGCATTTGCCTTTAGTAAATCAACCACCTATTAGGGGTTGATTGACTAAATATAAATAAACTGTACCCTCTGCAAGTGCAGTTGCGCCAGAGCTTAGTAAATGACACAAAGGGATTGATTTACTAAAGTTAGACTGTAGACTTTGCAGAGTGCAGTTGCTCCAGAGCTTAGTAAATGAGGTAAGGCTTTACTTTGCAAAAAATACTCAATCACATGCAAGGAAAATGAAAAAAAAAAAAAAAAACAGCATTTTTGCTTGCACATGATTGGATGATGGAGTTCAGTAGAGCTTCTCCTCATTTACTAAGCTCTGGAGCAAATGCACTTGCCTTTAGTAAATCAACCCCAAAGCTTCCCTTTGCAAAGAATACTCAATCACATGCAAGGAAAAAAAACACATTTTTGCTTGAACATGATTGGATGATGGAGGTCATCAGAGCTTCCCCTTATTTACTAAGCTCTGGAGCAAATGCACTTGCAGAGTGCACAGTCTAATTGCCTTTAGTAAATCAATCCCAAAGCCTCAATTTGCAAAGAATACCCAATTACATGCAAGGAAAAGGAAAAAAAATAAAAAAACCTTTTTTTCTTGCACATGATTGGATGATGGAAGTCAGCAGAGTTTCCCTTTCATTTACTAAGCTCTGGAGCAACTGTTTGCCTTTAGTAAATCAACCCTTAGGCTCCTATTAGCACCTACTTTGCGCAGATTTAGTGCCTGTTCTGCCATCTCTTAGGCACAGGTAGGATTTTTGTAATTTTATGCAATAATACCTGTGCTTTGTCATTTCTAAACAATCAATGACTATTGCTATGAGTAAGAGAACTTTCAGCCCTTTGCTCACACATCTGTTTTACCACTTATACCTACAATTACCACTTCAACTCCAGAAGGTTTTACCCCCCCCCCCCCCCTTCCTGACCAGGCCATTTTTTTTGTGACGCGGCACTGAGTTAATTTACCTGACAATTGCGCGGTCGTGCGACACTGTACCCAAATAAAATTGATGTCGTTTTTTTCATACAAATAGAGCTTTCTTTTGGTGATATTTGATCATCTCTGCGATTTTTATTTTTTGCGCTATAACACAAAAAGAACCACAATTTTTTACTTTCTGCTATAAAACTACAGCAGCTTCAATAAGTCAAACGTTTGACTTAAAGCGGAGTTCCACCCTGGATTTTTTTTTTTTAATACCCCCGGGACAGTCAGGGCTAGTGCATTCCACAATGGCTAGCCTCTGATCTGTCCCGGGTTGCACTTACCTGTTAGGACAAATACTTACCTTGCAAACGTCTTGTCCAGCGCTGCCATCTCAGATGTGGGCAGCTTGAAGCCAGCGCGTCCTCTTCGGCGTCTTCTTCCGCCTTCTTTGGTCCCACGATGCTCTGCGCCGGCCCCGACGTCACTTCCGGGTCGCGCGCGTCATCCCTCCACAGCTTCTGGGCATGCCCAGAAGCTGTTTAGAAGGGGATGACGCGCGCGACCCGGAACTGACGTCGGGGCCGGTGCAGGCGCAATGATTCCTGGGAGCTATGACGTCCAGCTCCCAGGAATCATTGCAGAGCCAGGAAGTGACGACGGGCCGCGGCCGAGGAAGGAGGAAGAAGGAAGTAAGGTAAGTATATTTTCTTCGCTACGAGGTAAGTAAAAAAAAAAAAAAATATGCGATTATCCATTTCTTTTTCAGGTGACCCGGAGCGAGAAGATGGAGGTAAGTATAAAAATAGGGTGGAACTCCACTTTAACTCAATTCACTTGAATGGGTCACATTTGGTGATTCTAAGGCCTACTAAACATGAGATGCTTCATATTTTACTTATGCTTCCCCCTTCGGCTGCCATTGCATAGTTTAGGTGAGCAGTTGGGAGGTGGTAAAACAAGGATCAACTCCAGTATTACCACTCCCCGAGTCCCCAGCCACCCATGTGAAAAAGGCATTAAGTCAAACTATTGGCCAAATCAGAAATTACATATGAATCAGTCTATCAGCAGCATTAAAACAGAACATTACCCCCCCCCCCCCCATAGCCCCAATATAAAACATTCCTGGAGTTCTGCTCTAAGACCCCGTTCACACTGGGGCGCCTGACAGGTCGCCGTAGGTCGCCTGGCATAGAGAAGCTGTGGACCCGTTCTAATAGGAGCGACACAAGTCGCTCCGACTTAGAAAAAGGGTCCGGAGCTTCTTTGGGGCGACCCGGAGCGACCTGCATAGACTTCAATGTTATGAAGTCCGTGCCGGCCGCTCCGAGGTCGCGGTGCGAGCAGCGCGCCGCGACCTGTGAGGTCGCCCCGGGAAGTCGGATCGCCCCAGTGTGAACGGGACCTTATAGAGCTGTTTTTGTTTTTATGAGTCTTTTTGTAACAATTGTATTATTTATTGATCCTGCCAGTAGTTCCTTTCACTTCTTCTTTTCGGGCTCTTTCACACGGTCCACCTCCGCAGGCGGATCCGTGCTGCTCAGCGGGGATCGATCCGCGATCCCCGCTGAGCCGGCGGATGACAGCTCCGTCTCCGCTTGCAGAGCGGAGAGGGAGGTGTCTCAGCCCCCGCTGCCCTCTATGGGGGATCGCATGAGAGCGGACCGCCTGTCCGCTCTCATCCGATCCGATCCCCAGGACAGATGGAAAATAGGGTTTCCATCCGTCCGGATTTCACAGACAGGATCGGATGCGGATGGCAGCGGGTGTCAGCGGACATGTCACCGCTGACATCCGCTGCTCCATAGGGCTGAATGGGGCATCCGATCAGATCCGTCTAAAAAACTGACAGGCGGATCTGATCGGACCGCCCGCGTGAAAGAGCTCTTAGGCTGTTTGTTTTGCAATGAGATTACACAGAAGCTGGAGCAATGCTACAAGAATTAAAGCCTAAATCCAGGTACACACTATTCGTTTTTTTGGGTTTAACAAAAAAAAAAACTGTCAGCTCCAGTCGGAGACGCTGTACTAACCATGCGAGGTTAGTACAGCGATCTCCCCCGCAGTGCTCTTGTGTTCTGACAGGCCCCCCCCCCCCCCCCATCACAACACTACAATCAGCGATCTCCCCCATTAGCTAATAGCGCTTATTGGGAGTCAGTCAGATACTGGTTTTCCAGCATGCTCGTCTGACAGAAGCCGGCTGGACAGACCGATATACACATGGGCCGAATGTTGGCCATTTTTTTTTTTTTTAACTGGCCATTGTCTACCGACATTTGGCCCATATGTACCCGGTGTTCTGCTGAAAATTCCAATACACCAAAATCTCCAACCACGTCACTTCCGGTGACTCTACAGAAGGAATAATTGGAGATATAGACGAGTTGCAGTTTTTACAGACCACCAGCAGCCAGCGCACTCCGGTACGCGCTATAATGACTGCACATTGTTAGTAATGGCTGCTATTAACCAACAACATGGCCGCCTCCATGGCGGCGACAACGTTTTCCTCCTTACCCGGTGTTCTGTGAAAAGAGGCAACTGCTCATGTACGGGAGTGTATTGGCTGCCGGTGGTCTGTGAAAACAGCAACTCGTCCAAATCTCCAATTATTCCTGCTTTAGAGTCACCAAAAGTGACGTGGTTGGAGATTTTGGAGAGTTGGAGTTTTCGACAGAACACCGGCTTAAGTTTAGCTAAAAATGCAAGCATTAAAATCAACACAAGGGACATATCCTACAATTGGTGTGATGTGACCTTCTTGATTCTTCATGTTTTAGGAAAATCTTCATCTACTACAGCTTCTATGAATGACTAAGGATCTATGAATAGAGGTGCCAAAGCTATCAATCATCCACCCGTCTCCCCATTCAGAGATTCTGTGTCACTCTTAGAAAATGTAGTATAGATTCAATGAATGGCAGATCTGGCAGGAAAGGGCCGGCATAGTCAGGCTCTCTTGAGAGCTTCTAACAGCCTTTTAGCTATATTAACCCCTGCTGCACCAGAAGATTATGGATTAGGAAAGATGAAGATTTCTAAAATAATAAGAATCAACACAAGGGGCACATCATACTAGTGTAGGTGCTAGAGATAGAGTATAGTTTTGGATCTTTTCTGCTTACCAAAAGGATTGCCAGGTAAATCTATATTGTTCTCTGCCTACCAGAGAGCAGGATCTGCTAGTGAGCTCTGCTCATGGTAGGACCCTCTCCTATAGTCTCGCTGCAAGTGGAGACCTAAATTAAAGCCTTGCTTGATACGGGAGCCCAAGTGACACTATTATACTGGGACTTCTATGATAAACACTTGAAGCATATTCCTCTGTGCAAGCTGGAAGAATTGGGGATCTGGGGCAGTGGCACCCAAAAGTTTACATATGATCTTTGACCCTTCATTGGCGGGGAAGCAAGAGACCTTTGATGCGCTAGCAGTTGTTTGTCCTCGGCCTCGGGGAGCAGGACAAAATTCCTTGTTGATAGGAACCAACACTGACTTAGTGCGAAGACTACTCATCCCCTTAGCCACCAAGAGCTTGGTCACATAAGAGGTACATCAGTTCAGGCAAGCTTTTTAGCGTGTGGTTCAGGAACAAAGGGCACCAGTTGAAGGAGTGGGGAAGTTATGTCAAATGGACACTCGAGAGAAGGTGTTGCAGTCCGGAGAGAGTATGTGTGAAGGTCACTATCAAGTTGTCTTGGGATCAGCTAGGTCCATTCATGGTGTTGGAAACCGACCCATTGGGAGAAAAGACAGGAATAGAATTGATCCCAGAGATTGTGCCCACTAAGAAGTTGTCAAAATCTGGGGGGAGGGTCCTGGTCAGTATCCGCAACATTACAGGACAACCTGTCGGCCTAAAGCATCAGATGGTGCTAGGACAGGTGAGTGCCACTCCTGTGACACTGGATGATTTTGTTCAGAAGGCCGCCAGAGAGGACCAGGAAAGGCATTTTCAGGTCCAACATCCTGCTTTGCCTCTCAAGTGGCGGGAGAGGATCAAAGCCCAACTAGCAAGGTGAAAAGAGATGTTTTCCAAGAATCATTTTGATGAGGGTTGTGCCAAGAGTGCTCCACACAGAATTCGGCTGAGTGAAGACAAAGCCTTCTGGGAGAGAGCACGGCAGATCCCTCTGAGTGACCTTGAAGACCTTCGGGAGCAACTAGCCGAGCTGAAGAAGTCTGGGGTCATTAGGTAATGCAGGAGCCCTTACGCGTCCCCCATTGTAGTAGTGCGTAAGAAAATTTGAACCATTTGGATGTGTATCGACTACCAAACCCTAAACCGAAGGACCATTCGCGATCAGTACACTACCCCTCGGAAAGAAAATGTGTTGCAGTCTCCAGCTGGAGCAAAGTGGTTCAGTGTGTTAGATCTGAAGAGTGGGTATTACCAGATACCAATGCACCCGGATGACCGGAAAAAGAGGGCCCTTATCAGCCCATTAGGATTCTTCGAGTTTGATCACATGGCACAGGGATTTGCGGTAGCCCCAACCACCTTCCTGAGGCTGATGGAGAACACAGTGGGAGATATGAATCTGATAGAGGCACTGGATGATATCATTGTGTTTGGCAAGACACTAGAAGAACATGAAGCATGACTCAAAAAGGTTTTCCAGAGGCTTCATGCAGAGGGGCTGAAGTTGTTCTTAAAGAAATGTTAATTCTACCAGACATCAGTTATCTACTTGGCAAATGGAGTAGCCACTGACCCACGGAAGCTAGGATTCTGCTCCTACTATAGAAGTTTTGTGAAGAACTTTACGCAGATAGCGAGACCCCTGAACAAGTTGGTACAGAGGGAAGGAAATGAAGAGCCGCAGAAGTTGAGTTCGAGGGAGCAACGGCCGTTGGGGCCTAGAAGACCACGTGAGTCTGTTCAAGATCAATGGACCCCGAAGTGTGAACAGGCTTTTAGACATCTGAAGGAGAGCCTTACAAAAGCTCTGGTTTTGGCCTATGCTGACCCTTCTAACCCTTATGAACTGCATGTGGATGCTAGCTGAGATGGGCTCGGAGGAGTGTTGTATCAGGAGACGGCAGGAAAGCTTCATCCAGTAGCTTATGTGAGTCCAAGTGTTACTCCCCCTGAGAAGAACTTCCCAGTACACAAGTTGGAGTTTCTGGCCCTCAAGTGGGCAGTAGTAGACAAGCTACGAGAGTACTTGTATGAAGCTTCATTTGTGGTAAAAACAGATAACAATCCCTTGACCTATCTGTTGTCTTCTGCTAAGTTGGATGCCACTGGACATCGGTGGTTGGCTGCACTGTCTGAGTTTCAATTTTTCAATTCGGCCTTAAGTATCAGCCAGGAAGAGGAAATCGGAAGGATGAAGAAGGATGCAGAGGCTTTATCCCGAAAACCATATGTTTCAGATGATAGTGCCCGGAATTGGATACAGCTGACCCCTGAAGGAGTTCAGGCAGTGTGTCAGCATCGTTATAAGGGAGCTAAGGGAGCCAAAGCCGTGCGAGTCACCCCGGCTGGAGTACCTCACTACTACTGTGATCTGACTCAGGTACGTAGTCAAGAGTTGCCTCACCTGACAAAGGAAGACTTGAGAAGGGACCAATGGTAGGATCCCCTATGTGACCTTGTCAAGAAAGCATTGGTGGCTGGAGACTCTCAGATACTGTTGAAAAGTCTGGTTGATGGCGAAATAGTTTACAAGGAATGGGACACACTGCGATTGAAAGATGGGATTGTGTATCTGAAGTGTCCATTTGAAGAACCATAAGGTGTTCAACTATTTTTTCTTCCGGAAAAGGATTGATTAACAGTGTTGACGGCTCTCCTTGATGATCACAGACATCTAGGACCAGATAGAACCTTTAAGCTAGTTAGGGATCATTTCTATTGGCCATCCACGGGATTCCTTTTTAGTACAAGAGTTTCTTATAGCAATTTATAGCTTTTTGAGAGATTCATTCACTTACTGCAAGATACTGTGTATATTTGGTGTATTTACTTGTTATTATAATTAGTTATTCACTGTTCGTTAGTGTTATTTCAACTGAGCCTGGCTGTTTATCCAGGGCCTAGTTGAATTATACTCTTTTCAAGCCTTTTCCTTGAGTAAAACTGAATTAAGGAGTTAAAATATATTTGCGTTGTGTCAGTGTGTCATTTAAAGGTATTCACAACATGTCTGAACCTAGAGTGTCAGGAGGGCTGGATGGTTCGCAGGGTCAAAGCGGCACAGAAGAACATACAATTACCAGCAACCCTCAAGGTGGCAGTGCTACACTTACATCGGTGGTCAGTATGAAGAATGCTCCTTACATTGGTGGTCAGTGGAAAGAAGAATGCTCCTTACATTGGTTTTCAGTGGGAAGAATGCTCCTTACATTGGTGGTCAGTGGAAAGAAGAATGCTCCTTACATTGGTTTTCAGTGAGAAGAATGCAGCTTACATTGGTGTTCAGTATGAAGAATGTCTCTTACATGAGTGATCACTGATCAGTGGGAATAATGCTTCTTACATTGGTGGTCAGTGGGAAGAATGCTTCTTACATTGGTGGTCAGTGGGAAGAATGTTTCTTACATTGGTGGTCAGTGGGAAGAATGTTTCTTACATTGGCGGTCAGTGGGAAGAATGCTTCTTACATTGATGGTCGGTGGGAAGAATGTCCCTTATATTGGTGGTGAACGTGAAGAACGCTCCTTACATTCAAGGTCAGTCGGATGAATGAATGCCCCTTTACAGATACCAAAAAAGATCATAGGTGTCAGGGATTACTTATCCGGAAGGCAGAAATTGCTCAAGGAAGCCCTAGCAACCTTTGAAGGAACCCTGGTTGAGAAAGGCTTTTCTTGGGGATTATAATTTAGAGGAATACTTACCTTATTCCTTGCTCTCCTCCACTCCTGCTCTAGCCTTAGTATGTGTGTAGCACTGCCCCCTAGAGGACTGCTGAGAATTACACTTTCTGGATTCCCCTGGGTTACCCTTAGCAACTGATAGCAGACAAACAGCATTGAAGGTCCTTGGCTCAGTCAATAATCAATCCAGGGGATGTTGGTTTTTGTGTTTTTTTTTTTTAGAACTGAGATGGGATAAGGGATGAGTGGGATACTTCAACTATGAACTCTGCACAATCTTGAGGACAACTCACTGTAGAATGCGGCAAGGCCGCTGCTTCACCCTGCCACTGAAGTGAAGATAGTTTTAATGATTCCTGCTTGATTATCCTCTTCAGGGTTCTAAACTTGGCACCCCCTTTACTTTCACTGCCTGTGTGCTGACACCTGTCCACTGACTCTATCCACTGGAGTGGTCCCCTTCCTGGGCAGACCCCTGGCAAGCTTCTCTGTACTCGTGGACACTGTTTTTCCAGAGTCACTCTGCCTTCACCTCCATCCGTCAGCTTTCCTGGACCTCTGGATTCAGTGCCACACTCCTGGTCCACAAGGTCGACCACCTGTGTCCACCATCCTCAGCAAACAGAAGGAGAGACAGCCGTCACCTTCCTTCTGGGACCTGGCTTCCTGCCCAAAGACCCCCTGCCTCATGTGCTCCTGGCTTTTATACCCTATCCCATGATGCACCGCATTCTGTGGGGGCGCAGGGGCGCCGCCCCCTATCCATGCATCCGGCCCCCTAATCTACATGCAGGGGCGCCGGACGCATGGAGTTCAATGGGGCTTTTTTTTTTTGGCATCACCTGATTAGAGCCAGAGGCTCTAATAGGGCGATGCAAAGGGTGGACCCGGGGCACAAAGCAGTGTGTCCCGAGCCCACCCATTGTGTGACAATAGCGAATGAAAATTTTCTATTGTCACACGGATCCTCCTCTTGGCCAATCAGGGAGCGCGTCCGATACGCGCTTACTGATTGGCCGCAAGGCAAACCCCATGCCATTGGCCGAGGAGGAGGAGGCGGGAGCGGGAGGACTCGAGGAGACGCGCCGCCGGGGGATTGAAGAGAAGCCGGCCGCCGGGATACTGAGGAGAAGGCGCCGCTGCGACAGTGCTCCAGGGCTCCAGGTAAGTGCACTGGTCTGGGGGGGGGCACACTGCATTGAAGGGGGCATGCACGCACGCTGGTCTCTGCATGTATGCTGGTCACTGCATTGAAAGGGGGCATGTATGCTGGTCACTACATTGAAAGGGGGCATGTACGCTGGTCACTACATTGAAAGGGGGCATGTATGCTGCTCACTGCATTGAAAGGGGGCATGTACGCTGGTCACTACATTGAAAGGGGGCATGTACGCTGGTCACTGCATTGAAAGGGGCATGTACGCTGGTCACTGCATTGAAAGGGGGCATGTACGCTGGTCACTGTTTTGAAGGGGGCATGCTGGTCTGTGCATTGAAAGGGGGCACGCTGGTCACTGTGCATTGAAAGGGGGGTCACTGTGCATTGAAAGGGGGCACGCTGGTCTCTCTACATTGAAAGGGGTTACGTTGGTCCCTCTGCATTGAAAGGGGGCACGCTGGTCTCTCTGCATTGAAAGGGAGCACACTATACCTTAATTACTGAAGGCCCCTTTCACACTTTTGCGACCTCAAAGTCACGCAATTTTTTACAGCGTTTTTTGCCTCAAAGCAATGCCTATTACATTTTTCTGTTTGCGCCCCCCCCCCCCAAAAAAACTTTGAGCACCAGCCGCCACTGCATGGGACGGTATCTAAGCCTGTGTGTCATTGGCTGGGTTTCCTCCACTGTCCAATGTATCTCTCCATTGGATGCAGTGGGGACACTCCCTTAGCCTAAATTAATCACACATGGAACACACGAGCAGGCCTAACTAATGATCAGGCTCCCCTGTATGATAAGCAGAAGGAGCTACTAGGCTTTACCTACCTAGCACCTACCTAGGAGGGTGCTACATGATGATAGGTCTTCGGTGGCCTGGTGTACAATGCAGGGCCAATAGTCCTGCATTGTACATAACGGTGAGAGGGAAGCTGCATGACTGGTAAAGACGGGTGGCTTTTTTGGGAATGGTTGTCTGGTGGAAAGGAAGTCTGCAGGACCTAGAAATAAGGTAAGTATCTCAGCATGTTACATGCCCCTAGACTAAACAGTTATATGGGCGTGGGGTCTAACAAAACAAGATTTTTTTTAAGATGATAGGAGATCAGCTTTACTCTTATTTAGTTTACTGTATTCTTGTTTCAGGTCTTTGCAACAAAACATACTGAGGTTAGAGACATCTAAAAAACTAGCATTTTCAAAAGATGACTAGAAAATGGTCACGGTGCCCTTTGTCTATTGCAATAATCTTTTGAAGGAACACTGCAAGCCAGTGACCTACCTCTGCTTTTATCGACAAACTAGAAGCCCTGCAACTTTTCTTTTCTTTTAATAAAACATAATACTTCCCCTTTAATCCCACGACTGTGCCATTCCGCCATCAATAACACGTACCATATGTAATAAAGACAATCTATTGAAGAAAAGGATAACAGTTCACATCGAGCGTGGAATGTGATCCGGCATCACATTTTACATCCTGCGATTTGATATTTTCAAGATTAATTTCAAACAACCAAGAAAATTATAAAAAAAATAGCGGCGCTCTACGACAATAAATCTGCTTAAGAGCCAAAATGTCAAACCGCAGAGAAGGTTCACTCCAGGTTACAGGAGTGCAGAGGCGCTGCAAAGCCATATTTCCATCAGGCTTCTGGGAATCATTTACAGCCGGGTTCACAATACCATGCAGCCGCTCGGAGAGAGCGATTATAAGAATAGAGGCCTGCGTTTAAACATCAAGGGATATAGCTAGCGGACTATATTTATAAAAGAGTCAACGTGATTATTCGCTTTCTAGCATTATCATTATTATAATAATACAGGATTTATAATCAATGTAGCCCAGGGGTCTCCAATCTTTTTTAGGATGAGGGCCACGTCCTATATTTTACAAAGATTCATGGGGACAAAAAACATTTTTTTTAAATGAACGAATACAATTTTAATGAATGAATACATTTTACTTGGATCTTTTTTGTAATCAGCAGTTATATGATTCAGAATAAAAGAGAAATAATTTTTGGTAATAGTCCTTTTCATAGTGTCCTCTTACATCAGGGTCCCCATTTGAGTCCCCTTTATATCAAGGTCCTTATCAGATTCCCCCTTGCATCAAAGCCCCTTCATACATTAGGGTCCCCATCTCCCCACCAAAGTACCCTCCCCCACATCAGGGTCCACCAACAGAGTCTCTGCTTATATCAGGGTACCCATTTGGCCATCAGAGCCCCCCCTCCCTGCTTACATCAGGGTCCCCATCTGAGCCCCCCTTATATAAAGGTCCCTCTTACAAAAGGGAACCCAGCAGAGTCCCTCCTTACATCAGGGTATCCATCCCCCCATCAGAGCCCCTCCACCTTTACATGAGGATCCCCATAAGAGTCCTCCCTTATATCAGGGTCCCCATCTGAGTCCCGTCCCTCCTACATCAGGGTTCACATCAGAGCTCATCCCTTATATCAGGGGATCCATCAGAGCCCATCCCCCTTAGATCAGGGTCCCTAGTAGAGCCCCCCTTACATCAGGGTCCCCATCTCCCCATCAGAGCCCCCCCTCATCAGAGCCCCCTTACATCAGTGTTCACGTCAGAGTCCATCCCTTACATCAGTGCCCCTTATATCAAGGTCCCTAGTAGAGTCCCCTCTACATCATCTCCCCATCAGAGCCCCCCTTTCATCAGGGTTCCCATCAGAGCCCCTCCCCTACATCAGGGTTCAAATCAGAACCCCTCCCCCTTAAATCAGGGTCCCCATTGCCACTGTAAAGCTACAGCATGGCTGTAGCACAGTAAGGCGGGAGCAGGTTTGGACAGAGAAAGTTCTGACCTCCTGTGAATGCTGTGGCAAGCATGTCTTTAATAACTAGGACACTGGAGGTCCTAGCCACCAACAGCGTGGATGGTGACAGTGTAGCAGAGGAAACCTGCGCTGGAGACTCCAGTGGGGTTGGGGTGAGGTGGGGGAAGAAGAGGCCATGCTGACCTAAATCCTCAATCTGTGCACATTGAGGATGCACCACGAATTCTAGCTGCTGGCTGAAAAAAATCTCATAACAGGCCCGACATGGCCCAAGGGCCGATGTTGGAGACCCTTGATGTAGCTCATTTATAAATGCATCCAAGGGAAATTCTCCCACCAATATATACAGACCAGGGGCATAATGCAGTTCAAACTTTTTTGCATGCAGATAAAAGGATATTCAACACGTAAGGCTTCATTCAAATGGATGCTCTGCCCCATCCAACAAGAATAGACAATTGTTAAACTCTTTGGAGTTAAGCTGAGCTGCATGCAGGCAGCCTACATAAGTGGATGGGGATGCGGTGGAGATGGTGGAGATGGTGGAGATGGTGGCTGCACTGTGCAGAATGCAAACAATTTGCATTCGGTGTTGTTCACCCGTCCCTGTGTACCTGTTACATTTGGCTGTGCAGGTGAATCTGTACAGCCGCTGAGTCATTGACTTGCATAGACTGCCTGCATGCATTTCGGGGCTACTCCAAAGAGATAAAGAACCACTCTTGTATTGGGATGAGCGCCCAGGTGAAGGAACCCTAAAGACTTTTCTCTTGCTTGGTGCCTGTTGGGAATGAGCGAATCAGTGGACCATAAAGCTTTAAGATCCTGAGGATGGAGCTGGGTGCCATGACCATGGACCTCCAGTATGCATCTGTGGGAGTTAAATTATCAGTGGTCTCCCAAAATCCAAAGAGAGAGTACTCAGGCCATGAAGAAGTGAGGATGCCGATAGCTGCGCAGCTCAGCGTACATATCCAGCATAGTGGCATAGTGCCAGTGTGGCGGAATAAAGCACTCCCGGTCATGCACAGGAGTGACATCATCATGCACTTGCTAATTAAGAAAGCCAAGGGCCAGAGAAAAGCCAGAGAAAAGATGCCGACCCTGGTGAGGGACCTTGCAGGTGTTAGGGCGCCTTTAGTTCCCCTTTAAAGCGGTATTATCACCTTCCCATCTGGCCTATAGTCAAATGACGGCCAGATGGGACATTCACCATTCTGGATGGACGACATTTGACGTCCTCCCCAGAACGCACCTTGAGCTCACCCCACATTGGACACAGCAGATGACGAATCAGTGTACTGGCCCACTGCTGGTACCATGTGATCGCTGTGACCAATTACAGCAGATGACATGAAAATTATACACAATGAATGGCTTCCATTCATGCCATTCATTGACCACTATTGTGTTAATCTCTGTGATTGGTCACACAGAGATCAACATGTGATTAGCTGTGGCCAATCACAGCTAATCACAGTAGTAAATGCTGGATGAATAGATTAAATTCCTTAGATTGTAAGCTCCTTGAGGGCAGGGACTGATGTGAATGTGCAATGTATATGTAAAGCACTGCGTAAATTGACAGCGCTATATATGAACCTGAAATAAATAAATTCAGAAAAAAATGGTTACTTATAACAGTAAAATTCACTTTTATAAGCAATCATAGTGTAATTGTGAAAAAAAAACAAAAAAAAAACCCATGATCACCTCCCCAGAGTAGTTTCTCTGGTCACAGTATGTAAAAAAAAAAGAAAAACTGAAAAAATAGTAATAAAAAAGAAAAAAATAATAAAAAAATTGTAAATAAATGATTACTTTTTTTTTTATACATACTGTCACCAGTCAGTGTCCCTTATCCCAGCCACCCCAATTATATGATGACGCTGTATTGCATTGGTGACAGTATGTAAAAAAAATAAATAGGGAAACATTTTTATTTTAATTTTTTAATTTTCAAAAAAATTGTGACAAAAAAATTACAACTTCAAAAAACTTGCCATGCCTCTTACTAAATACCTTGGACTATTTACTTTCCAAAAAGGGGTCATTTCAAGGATATTTGTGTTGTCCCGACATTTTCGGCTCTCAAGAAATAATAGAGGCCGTCAGTACATCAGGATTATTCAATTTTAAAATATATATCATAGTTTGTGGACTCTATTTCCTAACTTTCCTACAAACTAAATAATAAGCACCGATTTGACTTGTTTTCACCAAAGAAATTAATCCATTTTGGTCTAAATTTATTAAGAAAGATTATTTATTTGCAAAATTTTATAAAACTGAAACAAAGAAAAATTTGTTTGTTTTTTTTTCAAAATTTTCATTTTTCTTTTTTTTTCTTTTTAATTTATTTAGCAAAAAAAAAAAAACCAGTGGTAATTAAATGCCATGAAAAGAGAGCTCTATTTGTGTGAAAAAAAAAAAGATAAAAACATAATATGGGTACAGCTTTCAGCACTGTGGTATTTTGAATGACTGTCATTCAAAATGCCACAGTGCTGAAAGCTGTAAATTAGCCCAGGCAGGAAGGGGTGAAAATGCCCGGCATTGAAGTGGGTAAATCCCAAATCAAAAATGTAACATTTTGCATCTTACCAATCCTTTTTTTTTAGGCTTTTTCCCCTTGTGTTTTCATCTGGTGATCTGGCCAGTATCACACCTCCTGCGATAGAGTGTCCCCACTCTGGATGAATAAGCACAGGAGGCGCAGCAGACAGCAGCATTGTCAGTTTGAGGAGGGGGGATTGTTAGATGTACTGGCAGATTTACACTAACAAATTGAAGCCAAACTCCAGCTAACACTATATAATCAGTTACAGCAAACTGCTTGTTGTGCTTTTAATAAATAACAGAGTTAGAGTCGGTTCACACTATGGCAACACGACTCTGCACTACTTCGGGAGGCGACTTGTCAGTCCCGTGCACCGCGACTTCGGCGCGACTTGCACGGACTTCATATAATGTGTCGCTCCTATTAGAACGGGTCCTGTAGCAGTCAATGGACCGTGAGGGACTGCGACTTGTCAGGCTGACAAGTCGCCTGAAAAGTCACGGCAGTGTGAATGTGAGGGACTGCGACTTGTCAGGCTGACAAGTCGCCTGAAAAGTCACGGCAGTGTGAATGGGATCTTCCTGGCCAGATAACCAGGTGAAAATAAAGGAAAAGAATAAAAATAAAATGAATGCAGCCATTACATCTATGAATTGGTAAGCTGCAATATAATAAATGTTTGCTTTTGGGATTAACTATTTCCAGCCCAAGGGCGTGATATGATGTCCTGGACTTTGAGTGAAGATGTCTGAATGATGCCTCATCTTTTTCTGCCGGCAATTTCCTGCACCCTAAGAACAATCATAGCGGCAGTTCAGCCGCTTGATCGTTCTTACAGGCGGCGGGAGGGGACATTACCCCCCTCCCACCTCCCTCCGGTGCTTCTACTGGCTTGCCCATCCAATCAGTGAGCCGGAGAAGAAATCTGCCAGTGGCGGAAGTTCACCATAGAGAATACTGAAGACCAGATGGTCCCTTGCAGTCTCTATGGCCTTCGGAGGCCCAGGGCGCAGCGTTATGATAACACAAATGGCCCGGGTGTTGTAAACACTGCCATGTGTGTGGCTGGAAAGGCCGATATTGTTTTTTTTTTTTTTTATCTCAGTCATTCCTGTCTAGAGGAGAGATGTGGGGTCTTATAGACCTCTCATCTCTCCTTAAAGTGGACCTGTCATACTATATTTCTATTACAAGGGATTTTTACATTCCTTGTAATAGGAATAAAAGTGATAAAAAAAATCATTAAAGGGAAAGTGTAAAAATATAAAAATAAAATAAACAATAATAATAAAAAAAAAATGTAAAGCGCACCCCGTCCCTGCGTGCTTGCATGCAGAAGCGAATGCATACGTATGTCGCGCCCACATATGTAAACGACGTTCATACCACACATGTGAGGTATCGCCACGAACGTTAGAGCGAGAGCAATAATTCTAGTGCTAGAACTCCTCTCTAACTCTAACTGGTAACCTGTAAAAAAATTTAAAGCGTAGCCTATGGAAATTTTTGAGTACCAAAGTTTGGCGCCATTCCACAAGCGTGCACAATTTTAAAGAGTGACATGTTAGGTATCTATTTACTCAGCGTAACATCATGATTCACATTATACAAAAAATTTGGCTAACTTTTGTGTTTTGTTTTTTTTTTTTATTTTTTAAGTCATAAAACAGTTTTTTTTCAAAAAAACACGTTAGAAAACTTGCTGCGCAAATACCGTGTGACCTAAAAAGTTGCAACGACTGCCATTTTTTTCCCTAGGGTCTCTGCTAAAAAAAACATATATAATGTTTGGGGGTTCTGAGTAATTTTCTAGCAAAAAAAATGATGATTTTTACATGTAGGAGAGGGGTGCCAGAATAGGCCTGGTATGGAAGTGGTTAATACTGCTTTAGAGTATACTTCCAATTTAACAGTAGAATTGGGCTAAAAATATGACGGGTGATGCATGGGGCACAAGCCTTTTCTTGAATATCTTGGCATTGTAGCTTGAAGATAAGGTCTACAAACATTCTGCATTCCCTTTTCCTCTGATAGGCTCACAGATGGGCGGTTGTCAGGGACAGACAGGTGCTGCTCCGTAGCTGAGCTAAAAATGTTCCCAAAGTCCTCAAAATAATCCAGATGTTTGTGGGGTTCAGATTTCTGTTCCCAAGCCAAGGAGGAGGCCTTCCTGCCTGCTTGTAGGGTTTTATTGTCCTCCCTTTATGAGCTTGTTTCGGGTTTCATGGGTCATGCAAGGGCCAAGTGTGTCCTAATTCTATATGAATGTATACCATGGCAGATATTGTTTTATCTCTTCCCAGTATGTATGCGCGTCACCTCTGTATGTCCCTGCGCTCTGCTTATCTGGATCTTCTAAATGCTCCTGATAGTTGGCAATTTATTTATTTTCCTGTGGACTGCAGCAATCGTTGCGCAATGAATATTGCAGAACATTTCCCAGCAACTGAGAGCAGATTTCCCCAATTAAAGCGGAACTAAAGTCAAAGCTTTTTTCCCATGTTGGATAGAGTGAGGGAGGGTTATAACTAGTTTTTGTTTTTTTCTTTGCCAACTGTGTCCCTTTAGGGAGTTTTCCCTTCACTTCCTGTTGCATAGCCAAAACAGGAAGTTAGAGGAAATCCCTCCAAAGTGTTGTCACCAGAGCCAGTGTCCTCATTGGAAGATTTCCCCTCTATTTCTGTCCTATTAGGGCCCTTTCACACCAAACGCAGTTGGATGCATTTTCAACTGCACTCTAAATGCCTAGACAGCCCAAAATCAAGGTAATCCTATGGGCATATGCCGTAAATCAAGGTAATACTATGGGCAGGGCTTTTTTTCATCTGGAACTTGGTGGACCACAGTTCCACCACCTCTGGCTCAGGCCCTGTGCTCCTTGCTCACTATTATAATGGTAAACACAGAAGTCTGGCTTCTGTGTTTACAAGTGACAGCTTGTCTCCCAATGGCTCTCACAGATCTGATCTCCTGAGCCGACAACGGAGATGCAGGTGCAGTGCAGATCGTGACTCCCCCCCCCCCCCTCCCCTGCAATTGAGAGAGGCAAAGCCACCTACAATGTGCGGGGAGGTACTAGAACTGGCTGGATACTTCAGTTTAATACAGCAATACAAGTAAGATATGTGGAAGATATTTGGAATAAAAAAAAAAAGATATGTGGAAGATGATGGAACTTTTAAGGAGGGAGGGAGGGAAAAGATGGGGGCAGTGGAGGGGGGGTTGCATGCAGAGGCCAGAGCTGAAGAGGGGTGAGATGTGGATAGAGGATACAGAGGTAAGCAGCTGAGGAAGAAGGCTAAACTCTGCGCTCTATGTGTAGAACACCCCTAAATTCTGCACTGTGCATGCAGCGCACCCCTGAGCTCTGCACTGTGTTTGCAGCGCACCCCTGAACTCTGCACTGTGCATGCAGCACACCCCTGAACTCTGCACTGTGCATGCAGCGCACCCCTGAACTCTGCACTGTGTATGCAGTGCACCCCTGAACTCTGTACGTAATGCACTCCTGGTATTTATTGCCCCTTCAAGACCCTTGTACAGTTAATGAAATTTGACCACATCCACAATTTGATGCGGTTTAGAGGGTGTGTGTCTTGGGGGAGGTTGGTTTTGGGGTCGTGGATGAGTACCTGCACCTATTTTCTGAGAAAAAGAGCCTATGGGCATAGTTCACATAATTTCAGTGCAGTTCAGCACAGTTAAAAACAAGTAGAGCTCTATTGGAAGGTTGGTAAATGCAAGGTGTTCTCTGACTGGATAAGGTGCAGGGGCATTACAATCTCTGCATCCTCCAATAAAATAATATGAGTTATATAGATACCTTAGTTCAAGATTTAGGTTATCATTGTGTTAATTAAATGCTGGTTCTTTCTCCCCATGCTTATGGCTAAATCACAGTAATCTAACTACGCCACAATACTACCCCTATCATGTTTGGTTCCCCACGCATTGGTGTGCGCAGGGGGTGTGCCGAATGTGCCTGGGCACACCCTAATCACCCTGTGTGCCAGGGCTGATAAGACAATACAGCCCGCCCTCCTGTACCAGGCCTGTGTCCTATTAGTTTAAAAGGGGGGGGGGGGCCAGGAGGACGACCAGCTGTACTGCCTTTTTTGCAGATACCGATCCTCTTGTTACTCCCCCGGCATCGCTGCCGGCTTCTCCTCCTCTCCCTCCCTCCAGCTGCACTGCAGGGGGATCAGTTCTAGCATCTGTGCCTTCATTCTGTCCTCAGTCTCCTTCTCAGTCCTCAATGTAAGACATCAGAGGTCTGTGTAAATCCCTGATATTTCACCAAAGCAACCCCAAAAGGGCAGGTAAAAAAAGGAAACAAAATAAAAATATAAAAAAATAAAATTTAAAAAATTATTTAAAAAAATGTAAGGACTCGTTCACATGTAATTTCTGCCATGGCTGCAAAGAATAGCATTGCGGCCAGGACATGTGTACGCCCCTCTGCCTCTGTCGCTCTGTGTTTAAGCTTTGGTACACATGCTAATGCAATAGGCTGCACACACCTTTATTCCCTTGGGTCAGAACATGGTAATCTCAGGCTTCTTCACAACTGTGGCCTTTGGTTCAGTTGGGCAGCATTGCCCAAAGCAAGTACTGTACATGGCAAACTGCCTTATGTCCTGTGGCTCCAGGTAACACCAACACACTGCATTGGGGTGTGCTAAAATAAAATATGACATGTCGCATTTTTGCGCAGTGTTTTCTGATGCATTGTAAAGCACTGCAGGACGCTGCAGCACACACAAGACAAGCATTACCATGGGACCCGCTGGGTCCATTGGACACAGGCGGCACAATGTCTTGAGCCAGCACTCAGCACACAGGATATACTGTACATACACAGTGAAAAAGAAAGAAACAAAAATGTACACACGTGTGAATTTTTGCATCTTCCCCTTGGATGCCACAAGATCTTGTCCCAGAGGGATTCTAATGAGCCAATAACATCTGTGCATTTTGGTGCTATGGGCATTTTCCTGCTCAATATACTAGGTGGTGTGTCTGCATTATCCAGTTTTTATGCATTTGTAAAGAGTTTTTCAGACATTTCTGATTTGTTTCACATGTATTTTTCATTTTTCAGGCACTCCCATTGAAATCTGTGCCAAAAAGGAGCATTGTCACACCCAAAAAAAGCACCGGCACTTGTTTCCAAGATGCAGGGAAGAGAAACACCCAGGTGTGACTGGTCTCCATAGAAATTACTCATAATCCTCTTATCATGCCATGTGGCCATTATAGGACAACGATGTCACAAGCAAACCCCGCCCCTTTGTGTACGTGCAGCTGTGGTTGGGGAATTCCCTGGTTGCAGTTGATTGGGAGGCTGTGGGCAGGTATGACACCTTCTTTCAGGGTTCAGTCTGAAAACAAGTTTGGACCAAACCCCAGCTCATCCATGGCGCCATTTTCCTGGCGCCAACATGGCAGCATAAAGTCACATGGTGAGAGGCGAACTTCTGAGCTTGGGTGTCCTTTGCCTCATTTCTATTCAGATATCAAAACTGTTCCTTTGTAACTCTAATCAGCTGCAGGTCATTCCCTGCCCACATGTAAACAAAGGGGGTGGGTCACTGGTGTTGTCAGTGCCCTTATATGGACACATATCTATATTTAGTCAAATGGGCTAAATAAGGGTATGTGCCCATATAAGAGCACTAAAATCACCAGCATCCCCCTTTGTTTACGTGTCCATATAAAGGCACTGAGGTCATCAGCATCCCACCCCTTGCTTTATAAATAGACACGTGTCTATTTAAAGGCACTGACGTCATCGGCACCCCGACCCTTGCTTTACATATAGACATGTGCCCATATAAGGCACTAATGTCATCAGTATTCCGCCCCTTTGTTTACATGTGGACATGTGTCAATATAAAGGCACTGATGTCACCAGCACCCCACCCATTTGTTTACATATGGATATGTGTCAATATCAGGACACTGACGTCATCAACATCCCTCCCCTTTGTTTACATGTGGACATGTGTCCAAATAAGGGCACTGATATCATCAGCATCACATCCCTTTGTTTACATGTGGACATGTGTCCATACAAGCGCACTGATATAATCAGCATCCCGCCCCTTTGTTTACATGTGGACATGTGTTTGTATAAGGTCACTGATGTTATCAGCATCCATTCCCTTTTTTTACATGTGGACATATAAGAGTACTGATATCATCCCATCTCATCCCTTTGTTTACATATAGACACGTGTCCATATAAGGGAACTGATATCATCATCATCCTGCCTTTTTGTTTACATGTGTGCATATTAGGGCACTGATAGCATCAGGCCCCTTTGTTTACACGTGGACATGTGTCCATATACAGGCACTGATATAATTTGCATCACATCCCTTTGTTTACATGTGGACATGTGTCCATATAAGGGCACTGATATAATTTGCATCACATCCCTTTGTTTACATGTGGACATGTGTCCATATAAGGGCACTGACATCAGTATCCCGCCCCTTTGTTTACATGTGGACATGTGTCCATATAAGGGCACTGACATCAGTATCCCGCCCCTTTGTTTACATGTGGACATGTGTCCATATAAGGGCACTGATATCATCAGTATATCGCCCCTTTGTTTACATGTGGACATGTGTCCATATAAGGGCACTGATATCATCAGTATCCTGCCCCTTTGTTTACATGTGGACATGTGTCCATATAAGGGCACTGATATCATCAGTTTCCCGCCCTTTGTTTACATGTGGACATGTGTACATATAAGGGCACTGATATCATCAGTATATCGCCCCTTTGTTTACATGTGGACATGTGTCCATATAAGGGCACTGATATCATCAGTATCCTGCCCCTTTGTTTACATGTGGACATGTGTCCATATAAGGGCACTGATATCATCAGTTTCCCGCCCTTTGTTTACATGTGGACATGTGTACATATAAGGGCACTGATATCATCAGTATATCGCCCCTTTGTTTACATGTGGACATGTGTCCATATAAGGGCACTGACGTCATCAGTATCCCACCTCTTTTTTTATATGTGGACATGTGTCCATATAAGGGCACTGATATCATCAGTATCCCGCCCCTTTGTTTTCATAATACATGTGTCCATATAAGGTCACTGACTGATATCATTAGCATCACAGCCCTTTGTTTATGTGTGCTGTAGAGGGGAGAAAGACCCCGCAGTTGACTGAAACAAAAAAAAAAAATAGAAATGAGTTTTGGAGGAGACCCAAACTTATCTCTTCTTTCATATTTTCTAAGTATTGATCTCTTTTACTGCAAAGGCAGCAGAGGAGCGTGTTCACATGACGCAGTAGCAATGCCATGCTTCGCACATGCGACAAAAATTGTTCCTGCAGCTTCCGGCTGAACATAATCCAAGCGACTAGGGAAACGCTGCAAACATGTGCAATGCGTTGGTGCAGCAATTACGGGGTTAAAATTGTCAGTAAGTGAGCGTTACATGCCCCCCCCCTTGTCAAACTCCTCTAAAAAGCTGAATTCAGATTGCTTTTCAGAGGCACAATGGTTTAATTGCAAGTCTGTAGTTAACCCAATTAAAAATTATTTGAGTTAAGTATAGAAATCCCAATAAAAAAATAAAGGTTTTGCCTTTAGTTCCACTTTACACATAATGACACAATGGTACAATAATATAATGATACTATGTTACAATGTAAGCTCTAACGAGCAGGGCCCTCTAATTCCTCCTGTATTGAATTGTAGTGCAACTGTATTGTCTTCCCTCACATTGTAAAGCGCTGCGCAAACTGTTGGTGCTATATAAATCCTGTATAATAATAATAATAATAATAATATAATGATACAATGTTACAATATAATGATACAATAATATAGTGATACAATGATGCAATAATATAATGATACAATAATATAATGATAGAATGTTGCACTTATATAATAATACAAAAATACAATGTTACAATGATACAATTACATAATGATACAATAATATAATGATAAAATAATACAATGTTAACAATATTATAATGATAGAATGTTATAATTATATAATGATAGAATAATATATTATAGTGATACAATAATACAATGTTACACTTATATAATGATACAATAATATAATGATACAATGTTACACTTACATAATGATACAATCATACAATTATATAATGATACAATGTAACAATACTAGAATGATAAAAAGTTACCAATTATATAATGATACAATGTTACACTTATATGATACAATAATACAATGTTGCAACAATATAATGATATGATATAATGTAACAAAACTAGAATGATACAAAGTTACCAATTATATAATGATACAATGTTACACATATAATGATACAATGTTACAACAATATGATACAATGTAACAATACTATAATGGTACAATTATATAATGATACAATGTAACAATACTATAATGATACAATTATATAATGATACAACAATGTAACAATACTAGGATGATACAAAGTTACCAATTATATAATGATACAATGAAACACTTATACTTTATAATGATACAATAATACAATGTTACAACACTATAATGATACAATGTAACAATACTATAATGTTACAATGCTACAATATTATAATGATACAATGTTACAATTATATAATGACACACTGTTACAATATTATAACGATACAATATTATAATGATACAATGTTACAATATTATAATGATACAATGTAACCATACTATAATGTTACAATGATACAATATTATAATGATACAATGTTACAATTATATAATAACACACTGTTACAATTATATAATGTTACAATGATACAATATTATAATGATACAATGTTGCTTTTGGATGAATGGAAAGTTCTTCCTCCTGGCCAGCATTGTGACAATGGATGATTCTTCCAGCTGGGAGTTGGAATCCCCTCGCCTGCATGGAGTCCCTCCCGGTCCCGGTAATAATAAGTCCGGTGTGATGATGTGCGGTGTGTACAATGGTTGGGGGGGGGGGGTGTCTGTGTGTGGATCCGGTGACCCCCCCTATGACAGTCTCTCCTCCTATGTGTCGGAATGGACAGAGGGAGCTCCTCCAGTCCTGCCCTCCTCCCTTCCCCCTCCCCCCTCTCTCGGATACGTGGTGCCTGGCCGCCGCTCCGGGGCTCCGGCTGACAATGGTGAACGGAGCGGCTCCCCCCGGGGCTCAGCGCTCCCCCGGACCCCCTCCGACACCATGAGGATCCACGGCAAGCTGCTGGCCGCTGTGCTGAGCCTGGGGGGGCTGATCATCGTCTACCTCCTCCAGGGCTACCCCACCGGATCCACCGCCCCCCTCCACACCGACACCCCCGCACCCCCCAAACCCCGGGACCGACACCAGGGAGACCCCCCAAGATCGGAGCAGAGGGACCCCAGAGAACAGAGGGCGCCCCGGCCAAAGAGGAAGAAGAGTGATGCCAAGGGGAGCCCAGCCAAAGTCAGGTAAGGGGGGGTGATGGGCATGACAGGTCAGCTCTGCAAAAGGGACAACTGCTGCAGAACCTCTTGGATTGGGGAGGGGACCTGCATCCTGAAGAACCTCTTGGGGGACAGCTGGTTCAGATCCCCCAGAGAACTGATGGTACAGAACTTCTTGGGGGGGGGGGGGGGGGGTAGCTGGTTCAGATCCTCCAGAACCTCATGGGTGGACAGCTCTTTCAGAGCCTCTTGGATTGGATAGGGAGCCTGCTGCTAAATTACCTCTTGGGGGGGGGGGGGGGAGAGACCTCTTGATGCAGAGCTGTTTGGGGGAGGTCAGTAAGCTGCTGCAGAATCCCTTGGAGGGGGAAAGGGGGGGGGCGCTGCAAAAACCCCTGGTGGGTGGGAAGTGGGGTTGCTGCTGCAGAACCCCTTGGGGGGGGGGGGCAGCTGATTTAGATCTTCCAAAGCCCCCCAGGGTGGACAGCTGCTGCAGAGTCTCTTGGATTGGGGAGGGGACCTTGCTGCTGCTGCAGAACCTCTTGGGAAGGGGGGTTGGAGCTGCTGTAGAACCTCTTTGGAAGGGAAGAGGGCAGCTGATGCAGAACCTCTTGGGTTAATGGCAGCTGCTGAAGAACTTCTTAGGGGTGATCAACTGCTCCAGAACCTGTTGGGGGTGTGCCAGCTTCTGCAGAACATTTTTCATTTGGGAGTAGCTGCTGCAGAACCTCTTGGGGGGGGGGGGCAGCTGATTTAGATCTTCCAAAACCTCCTGGGTGGACAGCTGCTGCAGAGCCTCTTGGATTGGGGAGGGGGCCTTGCTGCTGCAGAACCTCTTGGGAAGGGGGGTTAGGCTTGGCAACTGCTGCAGAACCTCTTTTGTGGGGGGTGGGGTCATTAGCTGGTTCAGATAATCAAGCACCTCATGGTGGACAGCTACTTCAGAACCTTTTTTTTTTTAGGGGGAGCTGCTGCAGAACCTCTTTGGAAGGGAAAAGGGCAGCTGAGGCAGAACCTCTTGGGTTATTGGCAGCTGCTGAAGAACTTCTTAGGGGGGATCAACTGCTCCAGAACCTGTTGGGGGTTTGGCAGATTCTGAAGAAGATTTTGGAGTTGGGGGTAGCTGCTGCAGAACCTCTTGGGGAGGGGGGGCGTTGTATCTTCTTCAGGTTCACCATAACCTCTTGTGTGGACAACTGCTGCAGAACCTCCTCAGGGGTCAGCTACTGCAGAACATCTGGGCAGCCGGGTGAGGGTCATTAAATGATTGACAAGCCGGTTAGTTTGGAGAACGTGGCACAACTGTTAGTGCAGCTCAGAATCACCGGGGGAGGGGGGGGGGAAGGGTTGATGGGAGGTTTGCAGTGAGTAGCTCAATTTTGATGACTGGTTAAGCCAATCAGAGTGTCTCCAGATGTGAAGATATGCAAGGGTAACTCTCCAGATGTGAAGACATGGAAGGGTTAACTCTCCAGATGTGAAGACATGGAAGGGTTAACTCTCCAGATGTGAAGACATGGAAGGGTTAGGCTGCAGTTGTGTTTCAGATGTGGTTGTTGGGGTGATGATGGGGATATCTGTCAACCCCCCTTCATTCTCAGTGCAACTTCTATTCAGCCAAGGGTTCCTGTTTATCAGTATTGGGGAGGGAGTAACGAGGATCCTCACCTATCTCAGAGGGGTACCATAGGATTGTAATGGTCCAACTGACCAGTCCACACAAAGCGTAAGTTTCAGCACAGAAAAATCCCTGTAAATGTGCCAGAATTCTAATATGCTCCACTTCTACTCTCTGACAACACAGCTCTGAATTCCTAAGCATGGGGTGTCAGCCCTGCCTACTTCATTCCTGATGGATTACAACAGCACAGGTCTCTCCTCATCTCCATAACCCCTCCTCCCCATCACCATAACTCCTCCTCCCCATCTCCATAACACCTCTCCTCATCTCCATAACACCTCCTCCTCATCGCCATAACCCCTCCTCCTCATCGCCATAACCCCCCTCCTCATCTCCAGAACCCCCCTCCTCATCTCCATAACCCCCCTCCTCATCTCCATAACCTCTCCTCATCTCCATAACCCCCTCCTCATCACCATAACCTCTCCTCATCTCCATAACCTCTCCTCATCTCCATAACCTCCCTCCTCATCTCCAAAACACCTCCTCCTCATCGCCATACCCCCCCCTCCTCATCTCCAAACCACCTCCTCCTCATCGCCATAACCCTTCCACCTCATCTCCATAACCTCTCCTCATCTCCATAACCTCTCCTCATCTCCATAACCTCTCCTCATCTCCATAACCTCCCTCCTCATCTCCAAAACACCTCCTCCTCATCGCCATACCCCCCCCTCCTCATCTCCAAACCACCTCCTCCTCATCGCCATAACCCTTCCACCTCATCTCCATAACCTCTCCTCATCTCCATAACCTCTCCTCATCTCCATAACCTCCCTGCTCATCTCCAAAACACCTCCTCCTCATCGCCATAACCCTTCCACCTCATCTCCATAACCTCTCCTCATCTCCATAACCCCCTCCTCATCACCATAACCTCTCCTCCTCATCGCCATAACCTCTCCTCCTCATCGCCATAAGTCCCCCTCCTCATCATCATAACCCTTCCACCTCATCTCCATAACCTCTCCTCATCTCCATAACCTCTCCTCATCGCCATAACCTCTCCTCCTCATCGCCATAACCTCTCCTCATCGCCATAACCTCTCCTCCTCATCGCCATAAGTCCCCCTCCTCATCGCCATAACCCTTCCACCTCATCTCCATAACCTCTCCTCATCTCCATAACCTCTCCTCATCGCCATAACCTCTCCTCCTCATCTCCATAACACCTCCTCCTCATCGCCATAACCCCTCCTCCTCATTGCCATAACCCCCCTCCTCATCTCCATAACCCCCTCCTCATCTCCATAACCTCCCTCCTCATCTCCAAAACACCTCCTCCTCATCGCCATAACCCTTCCACCTCATCTCCATAACCTCTCCTCATCTCCATAACCCCCTCCTCATCACCATAACCTCTCCTCATCGCCATAACCTCTCCTCCTCATCGCCATAACCTCTCCTCCTCATCGCCATAAGTCCCCCTCCTCATCATCATAACACCTCCTCCTCATCTCCATAACACCTCCTCCTCATCTCCATAACTCCTCATCATCATCATAACCCCCTCCTCCTCATCTCCATAACCCCCCTCCTCATCATCATAACCCCCTCCTCCTCATCTCCATAACCCCCTCCTCATCACCATAACCTCTCCTCATCACCATAACCTCTCCTCATCGCCATAAACCCCCTCCTCATCACCATAACCTCTCCTCATCACCATAACCTCTCCTCATCACCATAACTCCCCCTCCTCATCATCATAACACCTCCTCCTCATCGCCATAACCTCTTCTCCTCATCTCCATATCCTCTCCTCATCTCCATAACTCCCCCTCCTCATCATCATAACCCCTCCTCCTCATCGCCATAACCCCTCCTTCTGCACAGGCAGAGCCCATCGGAAGTTACGGACTCACAGGATTTATGGCAAAACCAAGGGCTGTTTTTTTTAAACTTATTTAACAGATACTACAATTTGCTTCCAATAATATATTTAAGGGATCAAACTGGAGCAAATAGGGAAACGATCATGGTTGGGGTTTACGTGCCCTTTAAAGAAGTTTATACCCTGCTTTGCTGGAGACATCAGGGCTTGCTGGGATTTGTAGTTCCAACCTATCCAGTTCCCCACATGGTGCTGAAGGCGGACTAATCCCTCATTATATTCTGGCAGCACTCAGAAGTATGGTAAATGGCTGCACTGAGAGCGATTACAGCGGCATTAAGTGAATTATTTGCTTGGTCTAGGAGGAAATGTATTGCCGTATACGCCTCAGTAGTGCCATTATATTAATAGAAGGAAGGTTTAATGTGAGCGTTGCCAAGGAAAGTCATATGCAGGCATAAAGTTTGTGGCACTGCGAGTGAACGGCGGATTTTACATCTCTGAGCGCAATAGTACAGCCATCTTTACCGGGACACCCGGGGGGTCAGTAGTTATAGAAACCGCAACGGTCATTAGTCTTATATTTATCAAACTGTAAAGGTAGTTATTAAATGTACAGCTACCTTTTCCCCACATTTTGTTGCCGATCTTTGCATTTGTTGGCCTCCTAATTCCTTGTAAGGCCTTGTGCTCGTATAGCGTAAAAACCGGGAGTATTCCAGCATCTGGACAGCCCAGGGACAGCCTGCTGACACTGTAGATACAAAACAAAGAAAGGGCGCACCAGAGGCTCTGACGAAGAGGCACAGCCTCGAAACGCGTCAGCCCTCTGCTTCTATGAGATATCAGACTCCTGCAATGAGGCGGCTTTATGGAATTGATGTGCTTGATTTTCACGAATGTTTGTGAGTAGCTGATTTTTATCTTGATATCTTTAATAAACTCGCTGAGGATAATGCGCTTGGCTGGTGCGCCCTTTCTTTGTTTTGTATCTACAGTGTCTGGTCGACCGCCCCGGTCGTAAGGGGCAGCAAAGCCTAGCCATAATGGATGCCAAGTGTGAGTACGAGTTCCGGGATTGGGGCAGCCTGAGGACCGGTTTCTGAGCGCAGGAGTGGGGTGCTGAATAGCACTTATCTCTTTTTTACAGCCTGCTGATGGCAGCCCTGTCAAAATGAAGGACAGGCTGCAATATGTAGCAGACAACAATTCAGCCAAGCGCTCACTTCAATTGGGATGACATGCGTGCCGCTCTCCAATGTAAGCACATGAAAGAAAAGAAGGAGGCGCAAACACCTAGTGCATTACCCGTGATCACCTTAAAAAAATTTTAATAAAATGCCAAAAACATACTCACAGACATGAAGAGTAAAATCGCATTACAAGAGTCCACCACACATGGAATGGAACATGTCTCTGTAGATAGGACCGCTAACGCGTTTCGGGAGTCAAGCTCCCTTCATCAGAGCTCTCAACTCAACCCATTGGAAGATACAATATTTTACTGCACTACTCACTATAAATCCAGAGATTTCCCCAGCAGTACTTGTTTCTTCCTCTAGATGTCCTCAGTCTGATGGCCAGCATCATTCAACCCACTTCCTCTCCCCAGCTTGTGATTGGACAGTGAAAGAAAAAACAACACAGCGATAGGTTCATCTCTCTGCTGCTCTGCTCTTTCCTCCTATCAGCATGCTTCATGTCAGCACATAAACTAACTGTTTGTACTGCTCTTTCCTCTCACCTTCCAGCATTGCTGTACAGGAAATTGCAGGAGGCTGATATCAGGCCACTTTCAGGTACTTGCACTGCTTACATTAACACTTGTCAACCGCTCTATAGCCGAATGATGGCTACAGCACGGTTGTCCAGTTCTGGGAGGGCGTCTATTAATGTCCTCCCAGAACCGTGCCCACTGCAGCGTGCATATGGTGTGCTCTGGGATCGCTGTGTCCTTTGGAAGCAGCTAATCACAGATCAAGATAAAGAGCCAATCACAGTGGCTCTTTATCACGTGATCAGCTGTGTCCAATCACTGCTGATCACAATGTAAGCGCACTTGCCGGTTATCGGCATTCCTTTCCTCATGCTGTCACAGTGTGTGGAGAGGGAAGAGCCACTAATCGGCAAATGTGACAAGGGACATCATGTTACACTGGTTATCAATGCTACCTATTAGTGCCCATCAGTGCTGCCTATTACTGCCCATCAGTGCTGCCTCATCAGCGCACATTAGGAAAGGAGTTTGCAGACTTTAATCGAGGATGTGTCTGTACATTGCTGCATTCATCTTTCCCTCGATCCTGACTAGTCTCCCAGTTCCTGCCACTGTAAAACATCCCCACAGCATAAAGCTGCCAACCCCATGCTTCACTGTAGGGATGATATTGGCCAGGTAATGAGCGGTGCCTGGTTTCCTCCAGACATGACGCTTGCCGTTCAGGCCTAAGAGTTCAATCTTTGTTTCATCAGACCGGAGAATTTTGTTTCTCATGGTCTGAGAGTCCTTCAGGTGCCTTTTGGCAAATTCCAGACAGGCTGTCCTATGCCTTTTACTAATGAGTGGCTTCTATCTGGCCGCTCTACCATACAGGCCTGATTGGCGGAGTGCTGCAGAGATGGTTGTTCTTCTGGAAGGTTCTTCTCTCTACACAGAGGTCCTTGGTAATCTGCCTGACTAAGGCCCTCCTCCCCCGATCACACAGTTTGGCCAGGTGGCCCTCTCTAAGATGAGTCCTCGTGGTACCAAACTTCTTCCATTTATGGATGATGGAGGCCACTATGCTATGACCTTCAAAGCTGCAGACATTTATCTGTACCCTTCCCCAGATCTCTGCCTCGATACAATCCTGTCTCTGAGGTCTACAGACAATTCCTTGGACTTCATGGCTTGGTTTGTCTTTTGACATGCACTGTTAACTGTGGGACCTTATATAGACAGGTATGTGCCTTTCCAAATCCCGTTCAATCAACTAAATTTACCACGGGTACGTTGTAGAAACATCTCATGAGATGATCCATGGAAATAGGATGCACCTGAGCTCCATTTAGTGTCATGGCAAATGCTGTGAATACTCATGTACATATTCAAACCCTAATGCCTCGTAAACACGATCAGATAATCGTACGAAAAAAATCGCTTTTGAATTGATCGCACAATAATCTGATCGTTAGTACACAGCTTTCGACAGCCAATCACCACATTTCGTCCAACAAAATCCAAAGGGACAAACACGAAAACGTTTGTAGTATGATAGACCAGAGAAAGACAATCGTTTAATCGGTAAAATATACGTCCGCTAAAAATCGATAGTCAAAGACCACGCATGATCAGAAACACGAAAATAACCCGGAAAAAGCCAGGCTGCCATTGTTTTTGTTTTTCACTATCCGATACGTTGCTACTAGTGATCGACCAATATTGTTTTTTTAATGCTGATATCGATATTTGGGTCAGGGGCAGACTGGTAACTTTCGGCCCAGGGGGCAAGTACGAACCAGAGGCCCATGGTGCAGCGACTCAGCCCCCCTCCCACTCTCCCTCTTTCTGTCCTCCTTCTGATCCCCATTCCAAACTGAAGCCCTGATCCAGATACTCTCTACTTACCGGCTGAATTAGGGGGCAGTTGGGGGAGCTGGGACAGCTCGGTCGGGGCTTTTTACTTCTCTTCACCAGGAATCCTTTAGGCATGTCTTTGGCATAAGCAGTGCAGCCTTTTTATGGGGCATCAGAGCGGCCCAGGGGGCAATTGTCCCCCTGCCCCCTGGCCCAGTCCTCCCCCGATTTGGGTCATCGGATATCGGTATTGGCCGATATTTTCAGGCATGTAAAAAAAATATATATATATTTTTTTGTTACAGGTACTCTTGAGGAGGGATCTGGGGGTCTAAAAGACCCCAAACCCCTCCTCAGCACTCAAAAGCATTCAAAATGCCAAATTTGGCTGTTTTGAATGCTGTCAGTTTTTGTAATCTGGCGCCGAGTACTTGGTAGTGATGTAATGACATCACTTCCGGGTTTTTACATGGAGACCCGATCAGAGCCGAATGCAGCTTTGAGCGGGTCTTCTGTTTGGCTGCCGTGCAGGTAGGATGCCCGGGTCTCCCGGTGGGACAGGAGACCCGGGCGAGCCACGGAAGGCAGCGGGAGGGGGTGGGGGGGGGTACGTACCCTCTGGCTCCTTGTAATGACAGCCGAGCGGCTTCTCAGCCACATCGGTTGTCATTACAAGTCAGCCGACCGCTGGTACCGGGGTGATGCCTCTAGCTGCAGGCATCACTCCGGTACAAGCACTTTCCCGAAATATCGGCAATATCGGTAACCTCAGGGGCCGATTCCGATATATCGGTGAAAGTGCATATCGGCCCCCGATATATCGGTGGTGCCGATAATCGTTCGATCCCTTGTAGCTACGCAACCAGGAAGCTTTTCCAGAATCGTACAAAAAAAAAATCATACGTTTAGTACGTATTGTTGTATTCGATACTAGTATCATGCAACAAAATGCAAACAATAAGTCGTCCGATTATCTGATCGTGTGTTCAAGGCATAATACCTAGCCACTAGCGTGTTTGCATTTTGGAGATTTGTTTATTTCCCCCGATGGTGTCCAATCTGCCATGTTTGTTGGATGTTGGCAGAATGGCCGGTTACAGATGTGCTTTGTCTCCAGGCTGTGGACACGAAGTTTCGGTGGATGGTCAGTCTGTACTTCCAGCTTGGCTCCATAAAACATCGAAACTTTATGTCCTGTTTCGATGTTTGAAAATCCTAATCTTCAGCGAGCTAGCCAGGCGTCCTTGTGTTGCGTAATAAAAAGTTTGGACGGCGCTCCGTGTATGTTACATTTTCCGCCTTAATTGAAAATCTATTTCACACTGTAAAAAAAAAAAATAAAGCATTCTGAGCACACTTTGTCATTTTTTTAAAAGGTCGGTAAACCAAAAAATTGGACGGGGGGTGGATTAATGCGAGTGAGTCAACTGCTCTTGGCTGGATTTTCTAGGCAGGTTTCCCACAACAACCTCTTATGTGCTCGTTACTAAACTGAGCCAGGGAGTCTCACTCTTTCTGCTGCATTCTGTGAAATTAAAGGTGATATAAAAGGCACAAGTTGATGCTGCTTTATGTTCAATAATACATTAAAGTGAAACTACACTTCATCTGAGCACCACAAACCAATGATGTTATTTTAAAGCGGAGTTCCGGCCTCGGAAAAGTTTTTTAGAAAAAAATACCCCCGGGACAGTCAGGGCTAGTGTATTCCACAATGGATAGCCTCTGTACTGTCCCGGGTCACACTTACCTTTTAGAAGAAATACTTACCTTGAAAATTTCTTGTCCAGCGCTGCCATCTCAGGTGTGGGCAGCTGAAGCCAGCGCGCTCCTCTTCTGCGTCTTCTTCCGTGTCCTCTTCATCCCAGAATGCCCTGCACCGGCCCAGCTCGTCGCTTCTGGTGCAGGCGTGTCATCCCTGCACAGCTTCTGGGCATGCCCAGAAACTGTTTAGCAGGGAATGCCACGCCTGCACCGGAAGTGACGAGCAGGGCTGGTGCAGGCGCATTGATTCCTGGGAGCGATGACGTTCACCTCCCAGGAGTCAACGCAAGCAGGAAGAGACGGCGCGGGCCGCGGCCGCAGAGGGAGGAAGTAGAAGGAAGGTAAGTATATTTTCTTCAAAAACAAGGTAAGTAATGAAAAAAAAAATCGAGACTATCTATCTGTTTTTTAGGGCATTTAAAGCAAGCGGATGACCCAAAGTCATTTTTGAGGCCGGAACTCCGCTTTAACCTGTTGCCGACCGCCGCACGACGATATACGTCGGCAGTCAGCCCGGGAAGGCAAAGTGACGTATATATACGTCACTAGCCTGTCACTTGCTTGGGAGCCAATAGCGGGCGAGCGCGCGCCCGCGAAGGCGCGCTCCCGCCCCGACTCGTTCCCCAGCAAGTCCGTGCGTGTGACCGGCGGACCCGATGTCCGCCGGTCACTCGCCGATCGTCGGTGCAGAGGGAGAAAGTCAGGCGGCTGATGTAAACAAGCCGCCTGTCATTCTCCCCTGTGTAGAAACAGTGATCATACGGTTCTACTATGTAGGACCGTTGATCACTGTTCCTACACTTCAAGCCACAGCCAATCACAGTAAGAATCACGCCCCTAGGGACACACACCACCCCTCCCTCTCAAATAAAGTTAACCCCTTCACTACCAGTGCCATTTTGCAGTAACAGTGCATATGTATAGCACTGATTACTGCAGTAATGTCACTGGTAACCCCAAAAATGTCAAAAATGTCAGTCAAGGGTCCGATCTGTCCGCCGCAATGTCGCAGTACCGCAAAAAAAAATCGCAGATCGCCGCCATTACGCGTTAAAAAAAGAACACCAAAAATGACAGAAATCTTTCCCTTTGTTAGTAAACGCAATAACTTTTGCGCAAACCAATCAAAATACGCTTTTTGCGATTTTTTTTTTTTTTACCAAACATGTAGCATAAAACAAATTGGCCTAAAATGTTAAAAAACGTTTGATTTTTACATTTTTTTTGGGGGGAATTTCATTTAAAATGTGAAAAATATTGTTGTTTTTGCAAAATTTACGCTCTTTTTTTTGTTTATAGGGCAAAAAGTAAAAATCGCACAGGTGATCAAATACCACCAAAAGAAAGCTCTGTTTGTGGGGAAAAAAGGACGTCAAATTCGTTTAGGTATAGCGTCGCACGACCGCGCAATTGTCCGTTAAAGTCACGCAGTAAAAAATCGCAAAAAAAACCCTGGTCAGGAAGGGGGTAAAATCTTCCGGGGCTTAAGTGGTTAAAGGGGAAGTACAGCCAAAGCTCGTTTGGATGTACTTCTCAAGTGAATCACAGGAGTGTAGTTCGTTCTGCATGCCTGTGACCCTTTTTTAGCAGACAGCGGGCTGATGTCACAGACCCGGTCTGGCACCCAGCTCAGAGCCTCCGCGAGCTGCTTAGCTGTGCGCTCCTGCCCCCTCCACAGTCCAGCACTCCAGTGAGCTCGGGGGGGGGGGGGGTGCAGAGCAGAGAGCCAGTGACCGACAGTCACCAGCTCTCTGCTCAGGGAGCTCTGAGAACCAAGCGATCAGCAGTGTTTGATCGCTCGGTTCTCAGTCTTAGATCCGGCGGGTGACAGATGCAGCATCGGACTGATGCTGCACCCACCTAGGTATGTATGATTCCAAAAAAAAAAAAAAATTCCCATACTTTTCTTTTAATTCATTTTTAATATTCAAAGCAAACTCCCCCATCCATCCATGTCTCCATGCTTTAATTTATTGAGAAATAACATTGAAAACAACCCACTGGCCGTGGCCATCTTGAGTAAGGGCAGATGACTCATGTAGCATTTAGCTTCTGGAATTTACCTGCCCTTAGCTCAGGCATGCAAGCTGAGAAAGCCCCTGCTCCCCTACTGAAGACTCCTAGGATGTATTTGCCTAGGGATGGAAACTGGGAAGTAACTAAAGAAATGCAAAAAAAATGCCAGTAGCATGAGGATTAAAAATAGTCAATGTTTGCGAAAGTGAAGTTCCGCTTTAAGAGTAGATTTACATCTTTTCTAAATCTCCCTTTCCTCTGAACCCTCATCCACGCTCAGATTGAGCTCCGGAGGCTACTGACAGGCGGTGAGGAAGCGATGTGACGCATCCTTACCACATGTTTTAACCCCATTTTTGCCGACAAACACGCTGTAAGAGCGAGCACTGCATGCAGTTGCAGGGAGTTTGCAGCGCTTCTCCATTTATTTGAATATGTAGCTACATGTCGGGTACATTTTCCCATGAGCAAAAAGCATTGCGCCCACTGCATGTAAACACTCCCATCCACTGTCTATTGCAACCTGGGGGGGGGGGGGCAGTTGGCAGGCTCAACTGCACACGTTTGCCACCCCCTCCCTAGCCACAGGTCTAAATGAAGCCTAACAGCCCATTCAGACTGGGGCGACACGACTTTGTGGGGCGACCTGTGAAGTCGCGGTGCACAGCGTGGTGAAAATAAAGATGTAGTGAAGATGTAGCAGTTAGAGGGTTGGGACAAACCATTAACCACTGATGGGGGTGCTTACAATGATCGCCTTTTATTTATTTATTTATGTACAATGAGAAAAAAAAGTATTTAATCCCATGCTGATTTTGTACTTTTGCCCACTGACAAAGGAATGATCATTCTATAATTTTATTGGTAGGTTTATTTTACCAGTGAGAGGCAGAATAACAACAAACAAATATCTAGAAAACACATTTCAAAAAAGTTATAAAATTGATTTGCATTTTATTGAATAAAATAAGTATTTGATCCCCTATCAATCAGCAATATTTCTGGCTCCCAGGTGTTTTTTTTACAGGTAAAGAGCTGAGATTAGAATCACTCTCTTAAAGGGACTGTATAAAAGACACGTGTCCACAGAAGCATTCATTCAATCAGATTCCAATCTCTCCACCATGGCCAAGACCAAAGAGCTGTCCAAGATTGTAGACCTACACAAGGCTGGAATGGGCTACAAGACCATCGCCAAGCAGCTTGGTGAGAGGGTGACAACAGTTGGTGCGATTCAGGGGAGGACTGGGGCAGGGGGGCAATTGCCCCCTGGGCCACTCTGATGTCCTGTAAAAAGGCTGCACCGCTTCTGCCACAGACATTACTACAGGATTCCTGGTGAAGAGAAGTAAAAATTCCCCACCGCTGACCTACTGAGTGCGGGTTGAAGACAAGGACAGAGCACAATCCTCCCCCCCAGCATGGATGGTGTAAACTGTGTCTGCACAGAGGCCAGTTCCATGCCCCACTGGAGACTCTCCTCCCCTGGCCAGCCCCAACCGAGCTGTACCAGCTCCCCCCAACTGCCCCCTGCTGGCCAGGTTGGGAACCCAGATTCAGCAAGTGAGTAGAGAGTATCTGGAGCAGGGCTTCAGCTTGGGGGTCAGGAGGAGGACGGGAAGAGGGAGAGTGGGAGGGAGCCCGAGTTGCTGCACAATGGGCCTCTGGTTTGTACCTGCCCCCTGGGCCGAAAGTTGCCAGTCTGCCCCTGGTGCGATAATTCACAAATAGAAGAAACCTGAAGTAACTGTTAATCTCCCTCGGTCTGGGGCTCCATGCAAGATCTCACCTCGTGGAGTTTCAGTGATTATGAAAATGGTGAGGAATCATCCCAGAACTACAAAGGAGAATCTTGTCAATGATCTCAAGGCAGCTGAGACCATAGTCACCTAGAAAACAATTGGTAACACACTACGCCAAGAAGGAATGAAATTCTGCAGTGCCCCCAAGGTTCCCCTGCTCAAGAAAGCACATGTACAGCCCATCTGAAGTATGCCAATTAACATCTAAATGATTCAGAGGAGAACTGGGTCATAGTGTTGTGGTTAGACGAGACCAAAATCAAGATCTTTGGCATTAACTTAACTCGTCATGTTTGGAGGAGGAATGCTACCTATGACGCCAAGAACACCATCCCCACCGTCAAACATGGAGGTGGAAACATTATGCTTTTGGGCGGTGCTTTTCTGTTAAGGGGACAGGACAACCTCACAGCATTAAAGGGACGATAGACATTGCCATGTACTATCAAATCTTGGATAAGAACCTTCCTCCCTTGGCCAGGGCAGTGAAAATGGGTCGTGGATGGGTATTCCAGCATGAAATGACCCAAAACACACCGCCAAGGCAACAAAGGAGTGGCTCAAGAAGAAGCACAATAAAGTCCTTGAGTGGCCTAGCCAGTCTCCAGCCCCTAATCCCATAGAAAATATGTGGAGGGAGCTGAAGGGTCGAGTCACCAAACGTCAATCTCAAAACCCTAATGACTTGGAGAGGATCTGCAAAGAGGAGTTGGGACAAAATCCCTCCTGAGATGTGTGCAAACCTGGTGGCCAACTACAAGAAACGTCTGACCTCTGTGATTGCCAACAAGGGTTTCTCCACCAACTACTAAGTCATGTTTTACGAAGGGGTCAAATACTTATTTCACTCATTAAAATGTAAATCAATTTATAACTTTTTTTGAAATGTGTTTTTCTGGATTTTTTTTTTTTTTTTTTTTGTTATTCTGTCTCTCACTGTTAAAATAAACCTACCAATAAAATTTTACTCTGATAAATTCTTTGTCAGTGGGCAAACGTACAAAATCAGCAGGGGATCAAATACTTTTTTTCTCACTGTAGAACCTTTATCCCAAAAGGAAAAAAAATGTAACTGTAACTGATCATAAAGTGTGAGCTGGAGTTTATCTTCATTTTGTTAGTGTATTTAAATCTGCTAGTACATCTAACACTCTCCTCCACCCAGACAATACTGTCGTTTAAAGGTGCCCCCCCCCCCGTGTTCCTTCATCCAGAGTGGAGGCACTCTGAAGCCTGGTACACACCCAGTGATCTGTCATTAGTACCGCAATCTCCATTCGCTGAGGTGTTGTGTTCTGACAGGGGGGCGCCCCCTTCCCTCCGCCAGAACACTCCAATCAGCGCTTGTCTTCCTGTATGCTCGCCCGACAGAAGCTGGCCAAACTGTTGGACTGGCTGCCATACACACGGGCCGAATGTCCACCATGTTTTATTGCTCGGCATTCAGCACGTGTGTATGAGGCTTTAGGCTTTATGTACACTAGCCTACACTGGCAGCTCCAAAAGCTGAACTCCATAAAAGCCTATGAGTCAATGTACACATAGGCTTTTAGCATGGTTTAGGAGCTGCCGCGTTTAGGTGAGCTTCAACCTCCCTCTCCTGAACGTGGAAGAATCGCGTTCAGAATAGGAACGTTTTGACTGCCGGCCACAGGAAAACGCAAAATGCGGCATAAACGTGATGCGGTTTTGCTGCAGTAAATGTAAGCCAGTGTACATGAAGCGTAATACAGGAGGTGTGTTACTGGCCAGATCACTGGGTGGAAACAGAGGGAAAAAGACTAAAAAAAAAAAACAAAAAAAAAAAACAAATGCAGCCACCACATCTAATAATTGGTAAGCTGCAATGTATTACATTTTGGGTTTAATTCCGCTTTAGGCTGGGTTCATACTTGAAACGGATGTAACTGACAGCAGGGGTCCGGTGTGTCCTTGTTCTCCGTTCCAGAGACTAATCCAGAGACTAATCAGGCCCAAATTTTTGGCTGAATTCGGACCTGAAACAGAGCCAAAGACGCAGAGGGCCCTTGTGCAATCTGCTCCTCAGCAGACGCGGAGATGTGAGAACCGGCTCCATTGAGAGCCTGTGACAATACCCTGCAGGGGAGGACTGGGCCAGGGGGCAAGGGGGAAATTGCCCCTTGGGCCGCTCTGATGCCCCATAAAAAGGCAGCACTGCTTCTGCCACAGACATGCCTAAAGGATTCCTGGTGAAGAGAAGTAAAAAGTTCCTGCCGCTGACCTACAGAGTGCTGGTTTAAGACAAGGACAGCATGGATGGTGTAAACCAGTGGTCCCCAACCCTGGCCCTCAGGGCCCACTAACAGGCCAGGTTTGCAAGATAACTGAAATACATCCCAGGTGATATCATTTGGTGCTCAGTGATTGCAGTACTCTAGTCTGCATCTCTCCAAGGTAATACTTAAAATCTGGCCTGTTAGTGGGCCCTGAGGACTGGAGTTGAGGACCACTGGTGTAAACTGTGTCTTAGCAGAGGCCGGTTCCATGCCCCACTGGAGCCCCAACCGAGTTGTCCCAGCTCCCCCAAACTGCTATCTGCTGGCCAGGTCAGAGAACCTGCATTCGGCCTGTAAATAAAGAGTACCTGGAGAGGAGCTTCAATCTGGAATGGGGGTCAGGAGGAGGACGGGAAGAGGGAGAGTGGGAGGAGGGCCAAGTCGCTGCTCCATTGTCCTCTGATTGGTACTTGCCCTCTGGGTCGAAAGTCGCCAGTCAGCCTCTGATCCCCTGTCCTGCGAATTGGATGCGGGGAAATCCTCATCCAATTCGCATAAGTGTGAACCCAGCCAAGCTAGGGGAGCAGAGGTCACTAAAGGCTCCTGCAGAGTAAGCAAATCAATTAGAGACAATGAAGTAATAGGTATGCAGTAGAGGATTTCATGGCTCATTATTGAAGGTTCCAGTTTGCACATTGTTCTCTCCTATATGAACCGAGCCAGCTTGCTTCACAAAAGCCCTCATTGTTTTCTGCGGTGCGAGGCGTTTACTTTGACATTTAAATTCCCATCTCCTGCCTTGTCAGAAAACATTGCAGACATTTATACTCGCTATCTTTTGACTTTCTGGGGGTTCCGGGTTGCGCTATAGGCCAATTCAGCATCTTATTTGCATGCGGCTGCCTGGGGCACGAGTGCTCCGATGACTTTGGCAGATAATCAAAAATGTTTTAATGTCTGCATAATAATAATGTTGGAAAACCATCGCGCATCTCTGTGCTGTATATACGCTTATATCTGCAAATTTAAAAAGCCGCGTATCTGTCTCTGAGGAGCTATAAAAGAGAATGCAATGCAATTAAACAATAGTAGATTTAAAGGGAAGCGACCGCCTCCAAGTCTACATAAATACTAAAAAATAACGTCTCTTATGTGTTCCCTCTTGGTCTGGTAAATAAATCACACTAAGGCGACACGACTCCTTACTACTTCGGGGGCGACTTGTGCATTACCATGCACCACGACTTCGGAGCGACTTGCAGGGACTTCACATAATGGAAGTCTATGCAAGTCGCTCCGAGGTCGCCCCAAAGTAGTACAGGACCCTTTTTCTAAGTCAAGGGCGACTTGTGTCGCTCCTATTAGAACGGGTCCTGTAGTGGTCAATGGACCGCGAGGGAGTGCGACTTGTCAGGCTTACAAGTCGCCTGACAAGTCGCGCTAGTGTGGACCGGCTCTAAAAGTTTTCTTTGTTATATGTGTTACATTAGGGCAAAAACTTCATATTTGATCCTGCCAGTGAGCTGATAACTTCCTTGTGCTCACTGTCTGATGACTGATATAGGTTACATTGTTCTCAGTTCTCTCTGTGGACTACAGATTGGCCTCCCCTCTGTTATGGAGATGGAGAGGTAATCTGTCCAATCAGGGCTTTTTCTCTCAGGTACTCCCCCCCCCTTCCAAGTCACCCCTTTTCTCTGTCCCCTACCCACCTCCAAGCACAATCCTCTGCAGTTAGCAACAATGGATCCCCCTCCAGCAACAATGGATTCCGTCCAGCAACAATGGATTCCCTCCAGCAACAATGGATCCCCCTCCAGCAACAATGGATTCCGTCCAGCAACAATGGATTCCGTCCAGCAACAATGGATTCCCTCCAGCAACAATGGATCCCCCTCCAGCAACAATGGATTCCCTCCAGCAACAATGGACCCCCTCCCCAGCAACAATAAACCCCGTCCCCAGCAACAATGGACCCCCTCCCCAGAAACAATGGATTCCCCCCCAGCAACAATGGACCCCCTTCCCAGCAACAATGGACCCCCTTCCCAGCAACAATGGACCCCCTTCCCAGCAACAATGGACCCCCTCCCCAGCAACAATGGACCCCCATATAATGTAAATTATATTTATCAGCTCCTCATACTGCGCAGGCGCGTGCAGCCCAATTCATTTTTGTACATTGGAAAGCTGTACTGGAGCAGGATCACTGGAGCCACCCCCTAGTGATGAATAGGCCATGGCACATATGTGCAGTGTGAAGAGTAGGCCAGAGGTTTTGTTTGCAGACATCACTGAATCAGGGACAAGGTTACTGAGTGGGATGTGGGGCCAATCATTAGGCAACAAGAATCATGACGATTAACCTGACTGGTCAAGGCAGCTTATATAACAACGAGCTGGGAAGCCTCTAGCCCCATGGTAGGGAGCTAATTTTGTGAGTGCTTCTTAGGATGGATCTTTGGGTTCACCTTGCTTTGGAAAATGGCCATGGTTTCATAAAAGTAGGCAGCTCCAATTTTCTGGCTGCTGGCTTAGGTACTCTTCATGTTTCATTCACCTGTGCTCCCTTAGGCCTCCTCTAAGCTTCTTATTGGCTGCCATATGTGATGGGTAGCCTCACTAGCCAATAAAAAATGGTAGGATGAGGAGGGTTTTTGACTATGAAACTGTGTGGTCTGCAGGGCTGTCTTAATAGCATCATGGCCCCCTGGGCAAAATAATGCACTGGGGCCCCTACCAGCTTGCTCCAATTTACCCACCTACTCTCAATAATTCAAGTATAAATGGTTGATAGTATTAAACATGTATTTATTAGTACTTTCAATAAAATTGATTTTAAACAATAGGAAAACATGCCATAAATCAAAGACTAATCATCACAAAGGGCACAGTACTGGGGGGTGGGGTGGGGGCAGAAGGGCACAGTACAGGGGGAGTCAGGAGGGCACAATACTGGGATCAGGAAGGCACAGTACAGTTTATGGGACACAGCCATCCAGGTGTTCTAAAATTTAGTCGGACCCGTGAAAATTCCAGACCCTCGTCACTTACGGTGACGCTACGTCATAACCCAGCTGATGCGAGCCCCGGTGCGCATGCGCACAAGGCATTTTCAAGGTCTGATCTAATTCTAAGACTTACGAACAGCTGACTGAGAGGAGGAGGGGGTGGGACGCACACACCGCTGCGGGATGTTACAACACCGCCGCGTCATCGAGCAAGGAACATGTTGCAGAGCTGACTTAGAGGAGGCGGGAAGGTAGTAAATACTCATACTAAATAGTAATGATAAAAAATGTTTAGTATTTCTTATTATTTTTTTTTTTTTTATCATTACTATTTAGTATGAGTATTCACTACCTTCCCGCCTCCTCTAAGTCAGCTCTGCAACGTGTTCCTTGCTCGATGACGGGGCGGTGTTGCAACATTATCCCGCAGCGGTGTGTGCGTCCCACCCCCTCCTCCTCTCAGTCAGCTGTTCGTAAGTCTTAGAATTTTATCGGACCTTGAAAATGCCTTGTGCGCATGCGCACCGGGGCTCGCATCATCTGGGTTATGGCGTAGCGTCACCGGAAGTGACGAGGGTCCGGAATTTTCACGGGCCCGACTAAATCTTAGAACACCGGCACAGCTTAGTAGAAAACGTGACTTTCCCGGCAAATCTGGGACAGTTGGCAAGTATGATGCAATGCAAGATTATCATGGTGTCCCCATGAACCTGGTGCCCCTGTGCAGTGGGCAAGCGGTGCTCATGCATTAAGACAGCCCTGGTGGTCTGTTAGGTAATTGCCAGGGTTTTGTCACTCCCCTGAACACCGACCATCTGGAGATGTCTATTTTATGGACCCAGGAACACCTTTCATGGCAAGTGGAGAGTAAGATAAGAGTTAACAGAGGAACCTCTCCACTATTGTGCAACTTTAGTTTTGTTTAGTGGAAGGCCAGTGTGTTTATAGCTAGTGTTCCGCAGTTCTATAAACTTCAATTGAAGCCATTATTCGTCATGTCAGAAGTATTTCATCTGGCCTCCTGGCAGACCCCTATGTGCTAACCCCAAGTCAGTCATCTGGCCCCAATTTGTGTAAAATTGTAGCTGCAGCCTGCAGAGATATGTGTAATGAAATGTTCTGTGCCATGGACTGAACAAATAAGAGGAGTTGTACAGAACAGTTTTTGGCACCTCCTGGAGCTCAAATAAAATCTGAAAGTGATACATACAGGGATGATAACCTGCCAGATTTGAGCTTCAGTTCTTCTATCAGATGTTATTGTAGTGTACCAGTCTGAGAACCCCTTTTCTTATCTGTTTGTAAATCACAAGCAGTGTTCCCAGACACATCCCCACATACAGAAAACCTGCTGTATTAGGATCATTTACACTTGCGGTTGAGGGGTGATAAAACCCAGTGGTTGACCTACATTTTTACTGGCCCTGAACATCTCCCCTTTGTTCTCTTTGCAGATGACCCCAAGTTTGCAGTGGAATAATTTCCTTACAGGAGGTCTCCAACTTACAAGCCCACCTCAATGCACTGTTTCATTGGGCAACTTTGTGGCAAATGAGGTTTAATGTTGATAAATGTAAAGTTATGCACTTGGGGGCTAAGAATATGCATGCATCATACATACAAGGTGGAGTAGAACTGGGGGAATCCATAGCGAAGAAGGATCTGGGTGTTCTTAAAGATCCTAAGCTTAATACTGTAATAGCATGCAATGCCAAGTTGCAGTTTCAAAAGCAAGTAAAGTCCTTTCTTGTGATACCAGAGGCATGGACTCCAGAGAGAGAGAGATAATTTTGCCCCTGTACAAATCATTAGTAAGACCTCATCTGGAATATGCAGTTCAGTTTTGGGCACCAGTTCTTAAAAAGGATATCAGGGAACTGGAGAAAGTGCAGAGAAGGGCAACCAAGCTGATAAGAGGCATGGAGGAGCTCAGCTATGAGAAAAGATTAGAGGAACTGAATTTATTCTCTCTTGAGAAGAGGAGATTAAGGGGGATATGATCAACATGTATAAATATATAAGGGGTCCATATAGTGAACTTGGTGTTGAGCTATTCACTTTAAGGTCAACACAGAGGACAAGGCGGCACTCTTTACATCTAGAGGAAAACAGATTTCGTCTCCAAACTACGGAAAGGTTTCTTCATCGTAAGAGCTGTGAAAATGTGGAATAGACTCCCTCCAGAGGTGGTTCTGGCTAGCTCACTAGATTGCTTTTAAAAGGCCTGGATTCTTTCCTAGGTGTACATAATATAAGTGGGTACTAATATTTATAGGTAAAGTTGATCCAGGGGATATCCGATTGCCTCTCGGGGGATCAGGAAGGAATTTATGAAAGTTGAAAGGATTAAAAGAGGTGCATGGAAGCCAGCCAGCCCCCAGTCTGATGTACTCACCCTCCAGTCTGCCACCAACCTAGTAGACCTGTCTCATGATATAAATAAAGAACAGGGGTTTAGTGACACGCATTTGCAAATGCATGTGTAAGCTGCAGGGCCACTACACGGCACCCTGTTTTACCTGCAGTCCTAACACTTTCTATTTTAAGTGTCTCCACAATGGAAGCACATGGCTGCTAATGGATAGATGGGAGACAGGTGTAAGGCAGGCAGCCCAAACCTCCCCCAACCTGCTCCCATCTATGACTGGTCTAATATATCAAAAATCGAATAGCGATGTTGTAGCGATGGTACAAACTGAAAAGGACCAGCTGAGAAGCATGCACCTCCATTCCCCGGTTGGGTTGTTCCTTCATCTTTGAACATCCTCCAGTATCTTATGAACCTCCTGGCTGGGAAACAACTTAAAGACCGTTTGGGTTTCTCCTCCATGTTTAGACACCCTCCAGTTTCTTATGGATCTCCTGGCTGGGAAACCACATAAAGGCCGGTTGGGTTGTTCCTTCATGTTTGAACGCCCTCCAGTATCTTATGAACCTCCTGGCTGGGAAACAACTTAAAGACCGTTTGGGTTTCTCCTGCATGTTTAGACACCCTCCAGTTTCTTATGGATCTCCTGGCTGGGAAACCACATAAAGGCCGGTTGGGTTGTTCCTTCATGTTTGAACGTCCGCCAGTATCTTGTGAACCTCCTGGCTGGGAAACAACTTAAAGACCGTTTGGGTTTCTCCTCCATGTTTAGACACCCTTCAGTTTCTTATGGATCTCCTGGCTGGGAAACCACATAAAGGCCGGTTGGGTTGTTCCTTCATGATTGAACATCCTCCAGTATCTTATGAACCTCCTGGCTGGGAAACAACTTAAAGACCGTTTGGGTTTCTCCTGCATGTTTAGACACCCTTCAGTTTCTTATGGATCTCCTGGCTGGGAAACCACATAAAGGCCGGTTGGGTTGTTCCTCCATGTTTGAACATCCTCCAGTATCTTATGAACCTCCTGGCTGGGAAACAACTTAAAGACCGTTTGGGTTTCTCCTCCATGTTTAGACACCCTCGAGTTTCTTATGGATCTCCTGGCTGGGAAACCACATAAAGGCCGGTTGGGTTGTTCCTTCATGTTTGAACATCCTCCAGTATCTTAATCCAACTTTGTAGAGGAAGGCAGGCAGCCTCCTCTACAGCTGTCCATCCAAGAAGCATTTTGTAGATGAAGGAAGGTTGTCATCTCTACAGCTGTCCAAACAGGAAGAATTAAAAACCCTGTTTCCTAAATAGATTATATTTACGTATTCTTCGGCCGATGATAATGAGACTTTATCATGTCCTTATCGGAGGATTCTGACACTGATCCTCTATTACTTTGGTACGTAAGGCTCTTTTCTCTGTCAAATCCTCAAAATAGAAATCGAAAGGATTTCCGTTTACCCATGCGGGAATCAATGTTTTCACCAAGCTGCCTCTCGCTGCAGAGGATGACACTTGATAAACAGCTTGTCTAAGCAGATGTGAGGGATGGAACGTTTTATATGGCGGTAATTGATCGATCTGCCACAAAGAAAATGGATACAAATGTGCTTTTTGATTTTTTTTTTTCCTCTCCTCCTGGTAATGGTGAGCGGGAGAGGCGCTGTACAAAATCCTCCTAGATTATAGATCTTGTTTTATCGTGCACTTTTTTTTTTTTTTTTAAATCTCTGCAGTTTTTACAGCTGAGCCACGAAGAACTCCGGGCTGATTACAAACCTGCTTAGATTGTTCTTAAAGCAGAACTCCAGCCAAAAAGAATAAGACAAAAAAATGAATAGCCCGTTGATCACTTGAGTACTGGTACTGTAGATCATACCCTTTCATTACCTGGCCATTTTTCAGTGCTGTGATACTTTGACTGACAATAACTTGGTGATGCAGCACGGTACCTAAATAAATTAATATTTATGTGGTGGTAAAAACCTGATCATCTGACTACCTGTCCTTTTTCTTGATGCCCTAAAATGCCAGGACGATACAAAACCCCCCAAAATTACTCATTTTTTTCATAGATACCCAAAGTAGATCTCATTTTTTTCCCCAAAATGTTATGGAAATAAACAACATGCTGATATGGAGGTGGTTAAGTCACCCACTGAAGCCAAGTAGTAGCATACAAATTGCCCCTCAACCCAATCATTGGTGGTCAGTGGCATTTTAAACCCTGCTCTCACCCCTTCCCCCCAATTATTGGTAATCAGGGGTACTTTAATCCCCCCCCCCACTTCCCAGTCTTTAAAAAAGGATCCTACAATCATTAGTGGTCAGTAACACTTTACAACCCCCCCCCCCCCTCCCTAATCATGGGTCACAAGCCTTCCTCTGCTGCCTTTCTCTTTCACTTCTTCCTTTCATACACTTAAGGACCGGAATGTTTTACCCCCTAATGACCAGGCCATTTTTTGCGATTCGACACTGCTTTAAATTTAACGGACAATTGCACGGTCCTGCGTCGCTGTACCCAAATAAAATTGATGTTCTATTTTCCCCACAAATAGAGCTTTCTTTTGGTGGTATTTGATCACCTGTGCAATTTTTATTTTTTGCGCTATAAATAAAAAAAGAGCGACAATTCTGAAAAGAAAAACAATATTTTTTACAATCTGCTATAAAACATTCCCAACAAAAAAAATAAAAAAAAATAAAATGTTTTCATCATTTTAGGCCAATATGTATTCTGCTACATATTTTTGGTTATCGCGTCTACAAAATAGGAGAAAGATTTATGTCATTTTCATTTATTTTATTTTTTTTTTTTTTACTAGTAATGTCGGCGATCAGTGATTTTTAGTGGGACTGTGACATTTCGGCAGAGAGATCGGACACCTAACTGACACTTTTGGGGGGGGACCAGTGACATTACTAAAATTGATATACGGTAATTTACTATTGCCTACAAAATCCCACCTTTCTTTCTTCTTTGGCCTGAGGAACCAAACCCGCTTTTTCCAATTACTACAGTAATCGGTGCTAAAAATATGCAGTGTTACTGTAATAATGACACTGTCAGGGAAGGGGTTAACACCAGGGGCGATCAAAGGGTAAATGTGTGCCTAGGGGATGCTTTCTAACTGTGTGGGGGATGAGCCCACTGGATGAACACAGAGACCTGTGTTCCTAAAAAGGAGGAACACAGGATCCCTGTGTTCATCTCTGACAGAACAGTGGTCTGCCGTGTGTACATCGGCAGACCGCCATTCTGTCTCCACGGGGAGGGACCGTGGGTGTCCGGCAGACATTGCGGCTGCTGGACCCGCTGATTGGCTCCCCCTCTATACAATTGGCATGTGCCTCTGGCGGCACGCGCACCACACTAACTGCTACACGAAGCGATGTACATGTAGGTCCTTCCGCGCAACAGAGCCAACCTGCCGCCGTATAACTATGGCGGCTGGTTGGCAAGTGGTTAATCACGCTGCAATCCTCCATTGTGACAGAAAGGGGAGGGCTCTCCACTGTAAACACAAGTCAGTGTTTATATTTGTGATCATGGTGATTGGTTATCACAGTGATCACAAGACACAGAGCCACTCTGGCTAGCTCTGTGCATTTTGCTAATGCCAGCTTGATCATAGGCATTCAAAGGGCACACTGGACACCCAGTGTAGTTTATAAATGGTGATCCAGAAAATTGAGTCCATCTATCCGCCGTTTCTTTTTTTTTTTTTTTACAATATGGTGGTAATATGGTAGGTAAAAGATAAAAGAACAGAAAAAAACAGCTTTTGCTGAAATATTCATTTTCAATCCAGAAATCTTTCCCTGCAGTATTTTATTTCTCCAAGTAGGTGTCTTCAGTCTGATGCCTAGCCTAATTTATCCCACTTCTTCTGAGCCCAGGTCATCCTGGATCTTCCCCAGTCTGTGACTGGACAGTGAAAGGAGAAGCAGCACAGAGATGAGCTCATCTCTCTGTCACTCTGCTCTCTCCTCCTATCAGATGCTTCTTCTTTAGCACATAAACTGATTGCCTCCTTGTGCTGCTTCTTTTTCTCACACTCCTGGCCTTGCTGTACAGGAACTACAAAAGGCTGATATCTAAAGAAACATAAAAAGCTGCAAAGTCTGCATTTAAAGGGAAGTTGCTTTGGCCTGTATGTACAAAGCACAGGTTCTCTTTAGGCCCATCTATTATTTATAAATAGATGCCTTTTGCTTAATGGCACAATCCTTCAGAAAATATCTGCAGGTTGTTAATCCAGTAGCATGGCGTATGGCTTTTATCACCCAACAGCTCCTTCTAATAATTCACGGTGTAACACTAAAAAGCTGGAAGGTAAATACTAATTCACATAAACGAGCTCATCCAATATTTATACCCCTCTGAAACAGGAATTTAATTAAGACCTAAGCTCTTCTCTACACGTATTGATACTTGGCGTTGCGTGCTAATTGGGAAGCCGTCGGAAGGTAATTCTACATGACACAGAGTATTAAACGTATATCATAAAACCAGGGAATGCCACTTGAATTCATTCTGTAAAATGATACCTTGTATCCAGAGGGACTGGTACTCCAATCCAGGCTTTCCAAAATTTGTACTCGAGCCCCACTAAGGCTAGGCTAAGACCTTTGCGTTTCAGGAACGCACGCAAAACTGCAAGCTTTCATGACACGCAGAGGAACGTGCTGCACTTTAGCAGGCGCCCAGCATCATAAATTGGTAATGGAACCCTCGCGCTTCTGCAAACACGTGCACCAAGCTGCATTTTGCCGCAGCGCCATGCGATTGGGTGCAGTGCTCTTTCAGAAAAGAGTTGGGGGGACTTCTTTTGCCAGGGTTCTCGCAGGTAGGGCAGCCCATTGATGAATGAGCTGCCCTACATGCAATGCTCGGGAACAAACAAAGACCGGGCCCACGCTTGGTTGCACCTGTATGGGTTAGCACCAAGCCTAAGGGCCCATTCACACCATTTGCCATCCCAGCACCAGAACAAGGCAGAATGTCTTGTTTCCTTAGGGTGTTAGTTTACACCAGTGATCTCCAAACTGCGGCCCACAGGCCAAATGTGGCCCATTGCTTACCTTTATCTGGCCATTGAAGCACTCTTCCTCCCACTGATATGAAGCACTATTCCTCTACTGACACCATTGATGTGGCACCAATCCTTGCACTGACCCCAACAGTGGGGCACTATTCCTCCCCACTGACACCAATGATGGGGCACTATTCCTCCCCACTGATACCAATGATGGAGCACCATTCCTCCCACTGATATAAATAATAGGGTACTTTTCCTTTTACTTATACCAATGATGATATCAATGATGGGGCACTATTCCTTCCACTGATACCAATGATGGGGCACTGTTCCCCCCACTGATACCAATGATGGGGTACTATTCCTTCCACTCACCCCAAAAGTGGGGCACCGTTCCTCCCACTGATATAAATAATAGGGTACTATTCCTTTTACTTATACCAATGATGATACCAATGATGGGACACTATTGCCCCCACTGATACCAATGATGGGACACTATTCCTTCCAATGATACCAATGATGGGGCACTATTTCTCCCAATGATGGGGCACTATTTCTCCCACTGATATAAATGATGGGGCACTATTCCTTCCACTGACACCTGTGATGGGGCACCATTCCTCCCCACTGACACTAATGATGGGCACTTTTTCTTCCACTGATACCAATAATGGGGCACTATTCTTTCTACTGACACCAATGAAGGGACACTATTACTTCTACTGACATCAATGATGGGCACTATTCCTTCCACTGATACCAATGATGGGGCACTATTCCTCCCACTGACATCAATGATGGGACACTATTGCCCCCACTGATACCAATGATGGGGCTTTATTCCTTCCACTGATACCAATGATGGGGCACTATTCCTTCCACTGATACCAATGATGGGGCATTATTCCTCCCACTGACACCAATGATGGGGCACTATTCCTCCCACTGATACCAATCATGGGGCACGTTTCCTTCCACTGATACCAATGATGGAGCACTATTCTTCCCACTGACACCAATGATGGAGCACTTTTCCCCCCACTGACACCAATGATGGGGCACTATTCCTCCCACTGATACCAATCATGGGGCACTTTTCCTTCCACTGACACCAATGATGGGACACCATTCTTTTCACTGATACCAGTGAAGGGGCACTATTTCTCCACCTACTGGGCACAGGCATTATGCAATTTGTTATTCCCACTGCTGACCACCAAGCCTAAGGCCATAGACAGAGTCTATTCCCACTAAATCTATGGCAGTTTCTACTGCCACTATCCACAGCCTGGCCCCCATAAAATCTGAAGGACAGTAAACTGGCCCTTTGTTTAGAAAGTTTGGAGACTCCTGGTTTACACCATTGATTTGCGGTGGTGTTTGCTAAGAAAAAGTGCTATGATTATACTCCTATACTGGAATCGCTTACTCTGATGTCATTGCACACTGTGCGCTGCTCACAGTGTGCATTGGAAGCTGCAGCACAGATAAAGCCCACCTCATTTCCTGGATGGAGGATGTTTCGTATCCTCTAGCTGTTTCCCAGCCTGACTGCATGCTGTACTTTTTTTCAGCGCAGCAAGTTGCAGCCGAAACCATCACATCCCAATGCCGTTCTATAGACAGAAGATAATGAAATGTCACTTGTGACATTTCAAAAATCTTCTTACAAAGTAAGTAAAAAAAATAAAAAGTAAACACTGCAATACACTGGAGGCTATGAGCAGGGGCTGACTGGCAACTTTCAGCCCAGGGGGCAAGTACAATCCATAGGCCCATGGTGCAGCGACTCGGCCCCCTCCCACTCTCTCTCTCTTTCCGGCCTCCTCCTAACCCCCATTCCAGACTGAAGCTCCGCTCCAGGTACTCTCTGCTCACTGGCCGAATCTGGTTTCCCCATCTGGCCAGCAGGGGTAGTTGGGGGGAGCTGGGACAGCTCGGTTGGGGCTGGCCGGAGGAGGAGAGTCTCCATTGGGGCATGACACCGGCCTCTGCTCAGACACAGCTTACACCATCCATGCTGGGGGGGAGGGTCTGCGCTCTGTCCTTTTATTTATCCAGCACTCAGTAGGTCAGCGGTGGGGGCTTTATATTTCTCTTCACCAGGAATCCTTAAGGCATGTCTGTGGCAGAAGCAGTGCAGCCTTTTTATGGGGCATCAGAGTGGCCAGGGGGGCAATTGCCTCCCTGCCCCCTGGCCCAGTCCTCCCCTGGCTATGAGGAAGGCTGCACTATGTGAAACGCGTTAGCATTGATCCTGTTTTACAGAATGTAGCCAATAAAGAACATTAAAAGGAGTTATCGAGTGGCTGGCTTCAGTCTTTGCCTTGAATGTCTACTAGGGGGGGTTGGACCTCCCAGCCAGAGCACTGAATCTCAGCAAGCACTTACTATTCTAACGGTTGAGCTTGGCTATTTTTTTCCTTGTACTGGGATGCACTGGGATCAGAGCTTCAGCACGGGGTCCTCGCAACACACACCAGCAGCCGTGCGATCAGCGTGACTGCTACTGTGAATCAGCTCTAACGGTGCATATCTTTATTTAGTTTGCTGCCTATTTTCAGCCACTTCCTGTTTGCACTCCAGCAGCTCCTGCATGTCATTTCTCAGAGTGGGTTTCCTGATGGTGACAGCAACAAAACATGCTTGTGCAATGTGCATTGGCACAGCTGCTTGCAGTGTCCATTGGAAGAATGCTTGACTGGGTGACAACGCAAGAGAACAATTGGTAGACTAGATGAGAGCATTTGTACAAACCATAAACCACAGCGCAACCACCATAAGACTATATATAAATTACAACCTCAAATGTGCAAACACCATAACACTATACTGTATATAAATTACAACCTCAAATGTGCAAACACCATACCCGTGACTATTGTTAGTCCATATATTCGATAAAGTGCTTCTGTGCAACAACTGATTAATTTTACATCCACAAAATAATAGTAAATAATAATTAAAGTGCAAAAACATATATACTTCTATATGCAAAAAATAGTCCAATAGTGTAAACAAGCAAGTGACCAGTGAAAGTCCTTACAAATAATGTAAACTTTTACATGCAAAATGAAATCCAATATTGTAAATGAGCAAGTGGCCAGTGAAAAATCCATAGATCAAATAAAGTGCTACCGTGCCAAACTGATAAGGTGCTGTAATTTGCTCCGTGCCTTTTTGCCCCATAGACTCCCCTTTAGAGCAGGCCAGGCCAGGGCCCCCCATAGATCCCCTTTAGAGCAGGGTCCCCATAGATCCCCCCTTTAGAGCAGGCCTGGGTCCCCATAGATCCCTCTTTAGTCTTACCTTTTCACCTATATTTCCCGTGCTACCAGGTTTTCCTGCACCACCAGGTACTCCAAGCACTCCCTGCAAGGAATATATATATAATATATAGCCAATATGACCCCCTTTACAGCAGGCCAGGATCCCCATAGATCCCCTTTAGGGCAGGCCAGGGTCCCCATAGATCCCTCTCTAGAGCAGGCCAGGGCAGGGTCCCCCGTAGATCTCCCTTTAGAGCAGGGTCCCCATAGATCCCCTTTAGGGAAGGCCAGGGTCCCCATAGACTCCCTTTTAGAGCAGGCCAGGCCAGGGTCCCCCATAGATCCCCTTTAGAGCATGGTCCCCATAGATCCCCCTTTAGAGCAGGCCTGGGTCCCCATGGATCCCTCTTTAGTCTTCGGTACGGTTCGGTACGGTTTGGTACATCGGCGCTTTTCCGCTACATGCTACGGCTCGGTTTGGCTCAGTTTGGCGCTTTTCCACTGCATGGTACCTCATGGTACGGGTTAGAACGGCTCGGTATGGTTTGGTACATCGGTGCTTTTCCACTGCATGGTACGGATTGGTTTGGCGCTTTTCCACTGCATGGTACCTCATGATACGTGTTAGAACGGTTCGGTACGTTTTGGTACATCTGCGATTTTCCACTACATGGTACGGCTCGGTACGGCTCGCTTAAACAGTACCACCTCGGTTGGGGCTCCAAGCGGGCCATACCTATACCATATCCCACAATCCTTTGCATGCAGCCTTGATTGTTTGTCACTACTAGCCACTGATTGGTCAGAGAATCGTTGTAATCCCACCCACTTACTACTTTAGTGGAAAAGCAAACCGAGCCGAGTAGAGCCTATACAGTGCAGAAACGTGCCGACTCCTACCACAGAGTAGGAAGTGGAAGAAAGGTTAGTATATTTTTCTGCAATTACAAGGTAAGTAAAAAAAAAAAATCGTAACTACCCATTTCTTTTTCAGGTGACAAATAGAAAGCGGATGGCCCAAAATCGACAATGTCGATTTTGTGGCCGGAACTCCGCTTTAACACTCCTATCGATACTTATTACAATGTGTATATTTTGTGTATTTGCCCCACTTATATGTGTAGGTTTTTTACAAATTGCTGATCAGTTGGTCAGTTAAGGCGCTTTTCCACTGCATGGTACGGCTTGGTTTGGCGCTTTTCCACTGCACAGTACCACATGGTACGTGTTAGAACGGTTCGGTACGGTTTGGTACAGCGCCGCTTTTCCACTACATGGTACGGCTCGGTTTGGCGCTTTTCCACTGCATGGTTTTTGCATGGTACGTGTTAGAACGGTTTGATACGGTTTGGTACAGCGGCGCTTTTCCACTACATGGTACCGCATGGTACGTGTTAGAACGGTTCGGTACAGTTTGGTACATCGGCGCTTTTCCGCTACATGCTACGGCTCGGTTTGGCTCAGTTTGGCGCTTTTCCACTGCATGGTACCTCATGGTACGGGTTAGAACGGCTCGATACGTTTTGGTACATCTGCAATTTTCCACTACATGGTACGGCTCGGTACGGCTCGCTTAAACAGTACCACCTCGGTTGGGGCTCCAAGCGGGCCGTACCTATACCATATCCCACAATCCTTTGCATGCAGCCTTGATTGTTTGTCACTACTAGCCACTGATTGGTCAGAGAATCGTTGTAATCCCACCCACTTACTACTTTAGTGGAAAAGCAAACCGAGCCGAGTAGAGCCTATACAGTGCAGAAACGTGCCGACTCCTACCACACAGTGGAAAAGCAAACCGAGCCGAGTAGAGCCTATACAGTGCTGAAAGGTGCCGACTCGTACCGCGTAGTGGAAAAGCAAACTGAGCCGAGCAGGGCCAAGCAGTGCCGAGTGGAGCCGAGCCGTTACTTGCAGTGGAAAAGTGCCATAGAAGATGAAACGTTGCTTTGTGTCCTGTTTGATGCAACTTTGTTTTTCAGGCTCCTTCCTGTTTGTATCCCAATCCCTCAGTCAACTGATAAAACAATACAGAGGGAAAAAAAAGTGACTTTTTGCCAACTTGGAGAGGAAGTTGGGTCTCTATTGTTGTTTGAGGATGAAAACAATGAGATGAATTGTGTGGAATGGAGGAAGAGTAGCTGCACCTTTATGAAGTTAGGTTGAGTATTTGAAGACTAAAAACATTGTGTAACTTTGATCCACGTATTGGCAGGCTGGTTGTATCACTTTATCGATCGACTTCAAGGAGGTTGTAAACCTCCTAAAAAATAAAAAGCCGTAAGGCCCCTTTCACACTTATGTGACCTAAAAGTCACGCAATTTTACTGCAATTTTTTTGCCGTGATTTTGACTGGACTTGCACCAATACCTATGTCTATGGACTTCAAAACGCATTAAAATCAGCCCAAATGAGTGCAGGGACTACTTTAAAGTCCCAAGTCGCAGGACAAGTTGCACAAGAGTAAAAGGGGCCTAAGACAAAGGCATAATGAGCTAGTATGCACGAAGAGTCCTCTGGCTGTCTGATTGGCTGGAGCAGTGAGGACTTCACTCCTGCACATGCGCGTGGGAGCCGCTGTTCACGGCATGGGCGGCCGTTCCTTCAGAACGCATGCGCCAGTGATGTCACTGGCTGCATTTAAAGTAAATATCACCTAAGCGGTGCACGTTTAGGGGATATTTACAGTACCTATAGGTACGCCTTATCATGGGCTTACCTATAGGTAAAAATTACATAGGGAAGTTTACTTCCTCTTTCAGTACAACCAGCCTGACTGGTTCTTTTCCTGCGATTATTGCCAACCAAAGAATCGTGTTCAGGTTAGACCCGTGGCTGCTGGGAAAAATCCTGCTGTCAGAATTCAATAGCGCAGTGGGATGGATTATTGATGGACGAATCAAACTATTTTCTTTTCTTTAACCCCTTTAAGACCGGAAGGATTTGCCCCCTTCCCGGACCAGGCCCAATTTTGTGATTCGGCACTGCTTTATTTTTAACGGTTGCGCGATGCTGTACCCAAATAAAATTGATGTCCTTTATCCCCACAAATAGAGCTTTCTTTTGGTGGTATTTGATCACCTCTGCGATTTTTATTTTTGGCGCTATAAACAAAAAAAGAGCGACAATTCTGAAAAAAAAAAAAAAAGACATTCTGCTATATAACATCGCTCGCGATCTGCTATTTTTTGAGGGACTGCGACATTGCGGCGGACAGATCGGACCCCTAACTGACATTTTTGACACTTTTGGGGGTACCAGTGACATTACTACATTAATCAGTGCTAACAACATGCACTGTTACTGTAATAATGCCATTGGCAGGGAAGGGGTTAACCCTGTGGGTGATCAAGGGGTTAAATGTGAGCCTAGGGGAGTGATTCTAACTGTGGGGGGGGTGTGGCTTCTGAAATGACCATAGAGTGATGTAATCCTATATAGAAGGATCACATGGGCTCTATGATCATTCCAGGGAGAAGAACGGTCAGCTGTGTTTACAACAGCTGACTGTTCTTCTCTCTCTCAGCGGGGAGCGATCGCGGTTGTCAGGCGGCAATCGGAGCCGCCTGACCCATGCATCGGCTTCCCCGCTGCCGAATGGGGGCAGGAGCACGCTGACAGCTTCCCGCGTGTGACCGACGTAGGTCTACGTCGGTTTGCGCAGGAGAGCCACCCTGCCGCAGTAAAAAGGCGGGGGGTGGTCGGGAAGCGGTTAATGCCAAAGAAAGATAATTGCTTAAAGTGATTCTAAAGCCTCAAGGTTTTTTACTCTAATGCATTCTATGCGTTAAGGTTAAAAAAAAACTTCTGTACCGCAGGAGCCCCCAAGCACCCCCTTATTCTTACCTGAGCCCAGTCTGATCCAGCGATGTGCATGAGAGCTGTTTCTCTCCCCTTTGGGCAGATTGATAGCTGAGGTAGCTATTGGCTTACGCTGCTGTCAATCAAATGCCATGATGAGGAAGCAGGAAGTAGATCCAAATCCCGGAAGTGGGAGCGAGTACCTAGTTTTGACAGGTATCCGCTCCCCCCTTCCCCCCCAAAAAGTGCCAAATGTGGCAGTGGAGGGTGCGAACAAGCGGAGCTTCCCCTTTTGGGTGGAGCTCTGCTTTAATCCAGCTTGGACCACTGTAACTATGTATATATACCATACCTGGCTGATGCCTAGGCAACTTGAAATCACCAAAATGGACACTGCTATTTCAGTGATCTCCACTTACTTTCGGGTCCTGTTCTGAGTGGCTGACTTGATACATTGTGAACACAGTAGGCCGCTCAGCAGGGGTGCCATTCACAGAATGCTTTGCATTTTCTGAATTAAAGCAAATTGTTCTCTGACTGAACATGGTGGAGAACACGATGTCAGGGAGAGATGAGCCCATCACTGTGCTGCTTCTCCTTTCACTGTCCAGTCACAGACTGGGATGGGTCTTGGACAGTTTGGGTTTGGGGGAAGTAGGTTGAATGATGCTGGTCATTAGACTGAAAACATATTGTGGAAGAAAATTGGTACTGCTAGGGAAAGCTCCAGATTGAAAATAAACAGTGCGCCACAAAAGCTGCTTTTTTATTATTATCGAGCTATTCATTTTCATCTTGGTATTTTTGCTGGAGTTTTGCATTAAGAATAAAGTATATGTGCAGACAAAATGTTTTTAGTTTTGTCCCCATTGGAAGATTTCCGCTCACCTGATTTCTCGGTGACTGTTGTAAAAGTTTGAATTTTCTACCATTTTTTAACTCAATAACAGGGGTCACCAGAACACACAGAGATGATTCTCTCCAGTAAGAACCTGACAAGGGTTCTAACTCTTCCTTACTGTAGCCACAGTTAAAAAAAACATGGGCTTAACTATACTGTAGATACACGGTAAGGTAAGCCTGAAGTGTCACCAGTGTACCAAATTCAGTGCCTTTAGCACCTTCAGGTGCCAACATGTTGAATTCCTTTTGCATTTTGGCTCCTGGGGGGCTTGAAATCCAGTGCTTCTCTGGTATGCATATGCATAGCTCCCTAGGTCAGCAGGTTCAAAGCCTGGTGAAGTTGAGAAAATTCAAAAGTGGGAGGAAGCAGGGTTGGGCTTTTAACCCATGAAACTTGGAAGCTTTGCAGATGATTTTTGGTTAGTAGCATGTTAGGTTCACTAGGAATTGAAATACACATCAGATCGGTCTTTCTCAATATTTTTACCCCCAAGGAACACCTTGAAATACTTTCAGGTCTCAGGGAACTCCAAAAATGTATTCTTCACTCTTCAGGAGTCAGTAGAGGAATGCCCCTTACATTGGTGGTTGGTGGAAAATTCTCCCCTTACAGTGATGGTCCAAATGCCATCCTAACAGACAGGTTAAAAAAATAATGGTGACATGCCACTGGCTTTGCCAAGTGGCATTGGCCCCAGAACTATGTAGGCATCATCAGGTGGGAGGTCAATCAGCCATAGCTAAAGGGACCCCTAGCTACCTCTGGAGTGGGCGTCGGCAAGCCTCAATTGCAGTTGACTGGTCAGCTGCGGGGAGCCGACAGGTAGATTGTGACCATGGCTCCGCCTCCCTCTAGCCTCCACCGCTCTCATGTTCTCTGCAGAGCAGAGAGCAGGAGGCATCATAGCACTGGATGGAGGGTGGGGGCAGGAGTTGCCTCAGTGATTGGTTATGAGGTGGTCCTAGCAACCAATCACTAGCTTGTTATTTTGAAATGTTAACTCTGGCAGCTCCCACTTCTGCCTTCCACAAAGCACTATGCTGTATCCTGATCTCTGCTATTCTGTACACCTGTTGGCAGGTGGGAAGTGCTACCTACACAGGGCTGTGTGTATGTAGGGGGGGGCTGATGATGTGAAGGGGACAGAGGAGACACTGTTGGAGGGGGGGGGGGGGGGGCAGAGGACAATACAGTGTGTGAAGGCGGGGGGGGTAATTGTGATGTGAAATGGACAGAGGACACTGCTTTGGGGGGTAGAGAACACTACAGTGGGGGGGGGGGTGATGTAAAGGGGGGAGGGAGTACAGAACACTACTGTGGGGGGGGGGGCAGAGGACACTGCTATGGGGGCAGATGACACTGCAGTGAGAGGGTGATGTGAAGGGGACAGTGGACACTACAGTGGGGGGGGGGGGTGATGTGAAGGGGGGTACAGAACACTACTGTGGGGGGAGGGGGGCAGAGGACAGTGCTATGGGGGCAGATGACACTGCAGTGAGACGGTGATGTGAAGAGGACAGTAGACACAACAGTGGGGGGGGGGGGCTGATATGAAGGGGGTACAGAACACTACTGTGGGGGGAGGAGGGGCAGAGGACACTTTAGTGAGAGGGTGATGTGAAGGGGACAGAGGACACTATTGTGGGGGTAATGTGAAGGAGGGCAGAGGACACTACTGTGGGGGGTAATGTGAAGGAGGGTAGAGGACACTACTGTGGGGGGTAATGTGAAGGAGGGTAGAGGACACTACTGTGGGGGGTAATGTGAAGGAGGGTAGAGGACACTACTGTGGGGGGTAATGTGAAGGAGGGCAGAGGACACTACTGTGGGGGGTAATGTGAAGGAGGGTAGAGGACACTACTGTTGGGAGTGATGTGAAAGGGGCAGAGGACACTACTGTGGGGGGTAATGTGAAGGAGGGCAGAGGACACTACTGTGGGGGGTAATGTGAAGGAGGGCAGAGGACACTACTGTGGGGGGTAATGTGAAGGAGGGCAGAGGACACTACTGTGGGGGGTAATGTGAAGGAGGGTAGAGGACACTACTATTGGGAGTGATGTGAAAGGGGCAGAGGACACTACTGTGGGGGGTAATGTGAAGGAGGGCAGAGGACACTACTGTGGGGGGTAATGTGAAGGAGGGCAGAGGACACTACTGTGGGGGGTAATGTGAAGGAGGGCAGAGGACACTACTGTGGGGGGTAATGTGACGGAGGGCAGAGGACACTACTGTGGGGGGTAATGTGAAGGAGGGCAGAGGACACTACTGTGGGGGGTAATGTGAAGGAGGGCAGAGGACAATACTGTTGGGAGTGATGTGAAAGGGCCAGAGGACACTACTGTGGGGGGTAATGTGAAGGAGGGCAGAGGACACTACTGTGGGGGGTAATGTGAAGGAGGGCAGAGGACACTACTGTGGGGGTAGATGTGAAGGGGGACTGAGGACACCACTTTGGGGTATGATGTAAAGGGGAGCAGAGAACACTGCTGTGTATCTTCAGCTTTCCTCCATGTTGCCCAGGTAGATCTCAACCTCTGAAAGGTTGCCTTCTTCTACTTTGGAGAAACCCTGGTTGAGAATGGCTGCTTTATTGGATTCAGTATAAGAGTTCTATCTTCAACTGGGGTCTTCAAGATAGAGAGGGATGTGTACAGTCAAATTAAATAGAACTCCAAATTAACTGGTCCACTTTCTTTCATTCTGCAGAGTTCCCGAGCAAAAACAGAAAGTTTCTGTCCCCGTGGAATGGATGCATCTTGCTGTGGTGGCATGTGGGGATCGTGTAGAGGAGACGGTGACCATGCTGAAATCTGCTGTGCTCTTTAGTGTGAAGAAGCTTCGATTTCACATCTTTGCAGAAGACGAATTGAAACCAGAGTTTGAACGCAAGGTTGGTGAAAAAGAACCTGATCGGGATTGTTGGGTACATTTTTGCCCAATGCGCAGCCCTTCTAGGCAGGGACCTGAAGGGCTTCTGTTCTTGCAGTCTGTGTATTAGGGAAATTCCAATGGATTTTGTGTAATTGTTGTCTGCTTTCAAGAAAAATTTGAAAAATTGAAATGCAGGATGGGTTTAGAATTTGCATCATGGTGCCTGCTATCTTCATGTGGCACCCACAGACTTCCAATCAGTGCAGTGGCGCTCCTCCTTCTTTAGCTGCCAGTGCAACATACCCAGTGTTTGGGTTTACAGGGAACAGTGATGTCAGTCTTTCCTTCATGTGATTGACTGTTGGGCCTGAGCCCCACATCATAGGAGAAAGTCACATACTATGGTGATTTTGAGTATATTGATCCAGCAGCTATGTTAAAAAGATGAGCAAGGGAGTATCCAATGCATACTAGCACATAACTTTATTATTACATTATAAGGACTATAAGGCTCCATGTACACGGGACGCTGGAAATGGCCGTTTAGGAGCAGTTGGGCGTTTTTTTCAGAAGCCCCTGAATGCAGCTCCATGTTATCTTATCTGTCCATGTACACCAGGTCGTTTACAGTCATTTGCAGGCAGTTGCGTTCAGGGACTTTTTTTAGAACGCAATTATTTGCGTTCGAACGTGTGTTTCCCAGCATTTCAAACGCAAAAACGCGACCGAACGCGTCCAAACGCGACCGAACGCGATGACCCGCGTTCAGCTTCGCATTTTTCCATTTTAAAGGGGAATAATTTTTTTGACCTCTAGGAACGGTTCTAAACGCAAACGCCCGCTAAACGCGGGTACAAACGCGACCGAACGGACGTTTCAAACGTCCTAAAAATTCCAGCATTCAAAGGGAACAACGTCCCGTGTACATGGAGCCTAAATTAGTTAACTTAATAACAGGTTTACTACTGCTTTAAAAAATCCTCATCCTTTTGTCCCCAATAGTCAAGGTGACAGTCTCTTTAAGGCCTCATGCACACTGAACATTATCAAAACGCCAGTAGAAAGCTGTAGATGTAGAAGGAGTTTTCAGTGTTTTTGCAGTAGCGTTTTTAAGCGTTTTTCAGCTGTAGCACTTTTGGGCTTCTTTTTAGAAAAAAATATACTCCCACAGAAGCTTATGGCTCAAAAACGCTGATAAATGCCAAATAGCCCTGTTTTTTTAGCGTTTTTCAGCTTTTATCAGAGTTAGGGCTCTTTAACACGGATCGGACCGCATTGCGATCCGCTCCGACACTTTTTTTTTTTTATTATCACGGACACGGATGACACTTGTGTCATCCGCTCCGTATGTCCGCATATCATCCCATCCGTTTGCGGATGATATACGGACATAATGTAAGTCTATGGGCATTGCGGATGTCAGCGGATGACACCACTGACTTCCGATTTTGCATCCGTTCCGTTTTTTAAATGGAACAAAAATAGGGTTCTCTTCCGTTCCAAAAAACGGAACAGAACTGAAAGGACGAAAATCGGATGTCAGCGGATGGTCATTCGCAATGCCATTGACATACATTATGTCCGTATATCATCCGCAAAAAATAGGATGATATACGGACATGCGAAACGCCCATGTGAAAGGGCCCTTAGAGTGTTTTTACAGCTGAAAAACTCCTCTCAAAACCCAAATGTGCATGGACACCTAGGATAACATGCTGGGGAGTTTACTGGCTGTGGAAAAAAAACGCATGACGCTAAAAACAGCAGCCGGAAAAACGTCCCGTGTGCACGAGGCCTAAGGATAATCTGGTAAGCATGTGAAAAGAAGCCAAGAGCTAAACCAGCAGTCTAGAAATAGTAAACCTAAAATATTTCTGTGTAATATTTCATATTTGCCTAAAAATGATTAAAAAAAAATTATCTTAGGCCTGAAAATCTAAATAAATCAAAAACCCCCATAAATTTCCTAACTTGACTTGCTGGCAGAGTTTGTGTCAATCTTATCCCTCTTTTCATGTTTTTCTCCTGCAGCTCAGGGAATGGCCCCGTCAGTTATCCAGGAGGTTTGAATATAAGATCTATCCAATCACGTTTTCGGTTGGAAATGCTCAGGAATGGAAGAAATTATTCAAGCCCTGCGCGGCTCAGAGACTTTTTCTTCCGGTAAGAATAATAATATTGCATTCAGACGTTAATATCCTTTCTGCATCTGGTCAGCTTGTCTTTGCTTCTTATGCATTTTTCAGTTTCCTTCCAGCCAGGAATTCATTTTATGTGTTATTTAAGCTCTCCTGGCTGGCATATGTTTTTCTGTTTAAAAATTGTATTTTGCTTTGCGACATTCACTGTTTGCAGATCTGCCTTAAAGAGGTTGTAAACCCTCAAAACTTTTTTTTTGCTGCAACCTGAAAGAGAAAACCCATAATGAGCTAGTATGCATCGCATACTAGCTCATTATGAAATACTTACCTAAGAACGAGCCCCCGCTGTGCCGCTCACTCACCTGTATGATGGGCGACATGTCCAGTCGCCTGTCTTCCGGGATCGCGTCATCCGGCCATCTGATTGGCCGGAGACGCGGTGACGTCACTCCCATGCACGCGCGCGGGAGCCGAAGGTCACGGCACGGGGCTCTGAAGAAACGGCACCAGCGGCCGTTCCTTCAGAGCGCATGCGCCAGTGACGTCACTGGCTGTATGTAAGGTAAATATCTCCTAAACGGTACATGTTTAGGAGATATTTACAGTACCTATAGGTAAGCCTTAATATAGACTTACCTATAGGTAAAAGTGTCAGAGGAGGGTTTACTTCCTCTTTAACGTTTGATAAACTTGTCTGAAACCAAGAAAGTCCTGAGAAGGACAAACACAGTAATGTAGATTATAACTTACCATCTGCTGTAAATTTTAAAGAGTAATTCCACTTTTGTTGAGAAAAAACATTCCCCTCTGGGTGATCTCTGTACATTACAAGGATTTTAACAAACTTTGTTGCAGATTCCTACCTTTTGTTATTCTGAAGAAATCATTGTTCCTCTGTGCTGAGTGGATTTCATTTTATTTTATTTATTTATTTCAGGTACTTATATAGCGCTGTCAATTTACACAGCACTTTACATATACATTGCACATTCACATCAGTCCCTGCCCTCAAGGAGCTTACAATTTAAGGTCCCTAACTCACATATATACACAGTAGGGCCAATTTTATACAGGATCCAATTAACCTACCAGCATGTCTTTGGAGTGTGGGAGGAAACTGGAGTACCCGGAGGAAACCCACGCAGGCACAGGGAGCACATGCAAACTCCAGGCAGGTAGTGTCGTGGTTGGGATTCGAACCAGCGACCCTCTTGCTGCTAGGTGAAAGTGCTAACCACTACACCACTGTGCTGCCCTGGAAACGGTTTCATAATTATCTATCAGGTGTGGAAGCTGCTGAGCTCTGATGAGGAAATCTGCTGGGCCTGCATCCCTTTAGACATGTTCCTATAGGGAGTATCTCACCAAAAAATGACATTTTTGTTGCAGGGATGCCAGAAATCTGACTTGTATCTTAGACAGACTTCTGGGAAAATTGGTGAGCCAATCACACAAGCAAGAAATGTTTCTGGGGTGTGGTCAGTATGCATTCTGTGTACAGAGCACCTCCAGGTAGCCATATTGCATTGCATTTTCAGAAAATTCAAGCAGCTGCAGATTGGAAAGGAAAGATAATTTTTAATAACATTCAATTACAATATGATTTTTGTCACAATTGTATACGCTATATTGTTTTTCCCCATGAAAGTGGAGTTACCCTTTAAGGATATTAGTAATGATTTTGAATGGACATGCATAGAGGTAAAGTGCACTTAGTATAGTATTTTTAAAGGGTAACTCCACTTTCGTGGGGAAAAAAATCAGCAAATAAAGAAAAAACAATACAGCGTATACAATTGCGACACAAATCATATTGTAATTGAATGTTATTAAAAATGACCTTTCCTTTTCAATCTACAGCTGCTTTAATTTTCTGAAAATGCAATGCAATATGGCTACCTGAAGATGTTCTGTACACAGAATGTATACTGACCACACCCCAGAAACATTTCCTGCTTGTGTGATTGGCTCACCAATCTTCCCAGAAGTCTGCCTTATGCCTCGTACACGCGATCAGATATTCGGACGACTTATCGTTCGCATTTTGTTGCATGATACCAGTATCGAATTCAACAATGCGTACTAACCGTATGATTTTTTTTTTTTTTGTACAATTCTTGAAAAGCTTCCTAGTTGCTTAACTACACTGCAAAACAAAAACAATGGCAGCCAGGCTTTTTATGGGTTATTTTCATGTTTCTGATCATGCGTGGTCTTTGTCTATCCATTTTTAGCGGATGCATACTTTACTGTAAAAATACTAGGTTGCATAAAATTGCGCCACTTTTCTAACGTTAATTTCTCTGGTTAATCCATTGCGACAAATTTATGAAGCATTTGCGACACTTTTGGTCCTGACAGCAACTTGTGCAAAAAATTCAGGTAGTGGTCCAATGCATCACATTGCATTCAAGCTAGAATACTGACAGGTCGTAGCTTACGAAAATGGAGCTAATTATAACCAGCTCTTTTTTGGTGTTCGTAGAGAAACTGGCCCAGACAGATTTTTCAAAAGTGTCTCACGTGCTTTCTAAAAGTGACAGGGCATGTGCCAAATTCAAGTGAAAGTTCCTGGATGGGTGCATGAATTTGGCACATGCTGCACCACTTTTAGAATGCATGAAAAATGCTTTCGCAAAATCTGTCTGCACCAATCTTTATGAATTCCAGGTAATGTATCGCAAGTCATCTGACAAGTTGTGAAGGTGCTCTTTATGCTACAGTGCCTTGAAAAAGTATTCATACTCCTTGAAGTTTTCCACATTTTGTCATGTTACAACTAAAACCTTAAGGCTCCTTTCACACACTATGTCCGTCAAACGGACTCCGCTTTTCTCAGCGGGGGGTTGAGCCGCCGATCCCCCGCTGAGCAGAAGGATGACAGCTGTGTCTCCGCGCTGTGTGCAGAGACACAGCTGTCAGTTCCCCATGCATCTCTATGGGGGAAATCGGATGGGAACGGACCGTCGGTCCATTCTCATCCGATCCCGTCCGATCCGATCCGCTGGACGGATGGAAAATAGGGTTTCCGTCCGTCCAGATTTGACGGATCGGATCGGGTCGGATGTCAGCGGACATGTCTCCGCTGCCATCCGATGCCCCATAGGAATGCATGGGGGGACCGTTCAGATCCGCCAAAAAAACGGACAGGCGGATCTGAACGGTCCGCCTGTGTGAAAGGGGCCTAAATTTATTTTATTGGGATTTTATGTGATAGACCAACACAAAGTGGCACATAATTGTGAAGTGGAAGGAAAATGATAAATGGTTTTCAACATTTTTTACAAATAAATATGTGAAAAGTGTGGTGTGCATTAGAGCTGCACGATTCTGGCCAAAATGAGAATCACGATTTTTTAGCTTGGAAAAAAGATCACGATTCTCTCACGATTCTCTGTGTAACAAAAAAAAATTGGGATAACTTTACTGTTACGTTTTTTTTTTTATTCATCAAAGTCTAATAATTGTGTTTGAAAGACTGCTGCGCAAATACAGTGTGACATAAAATATTACAACAATCGCCATTTTATTCTGTAGGGTCTCTGCTAAAAAAATATATAAAATGTTTGGGAGTTCTAAGTACTTTTCTAGCAAAAAAAAAACTGATTTTAACTTGCAAGCAACAAGTGTCAGAAAAAGGTCTAGTCTTTAAGAGCTTAAAGCGGAGTTCCACCCTGGATTTTTTTTTTTTTTTTTTTTTTTAATACCCCCGGGACAGTCAGGGCTAGTACATTCCACAATGGCTAGCCTCTGATCTGTCCCGGGTTGCACTTACCTGTTAGGACAAATACTTACCTTGCAAACGTCTTGTCCAGCGCTGCCATCTCAGATGTGGGCAGCTTGAAGCCAGCGAGATCCCCTTCGGCGTCTTCTTCCGCCTTCTTTGGTCCCACGATGCTCTGCGCCGGCCCCGACGTCACTTCCGGGTCGCACGCGTCATCCCTCTACAGCTTCTGGGCATGCCCAGAAGCTGTTTAGAAGGGGATGACGCGCGCGACCCGGAACTGACGTCAGGGTCGGTGCAGGCGCAATGATTCCTGGGAGCGATGACGTTCAGCTCCCAGGAATCATTGCAGAGCCAGGAAGTGACGACGGGCCGCGGCCGAGGAAGGAGGAAGAAGGAAGTAAGGTAAGTATTTTTTCTTCGCTACGAGGTAAGTAAAAAAAAAATATGCGATTATCCATTTCTTTTTCAGGTGACCCGGAGCGAGAAGATGGAGGTAAGTATAAAAATAGGGTGGAACTCCACTTTAAACTTCCTTTCTCCCTGACAGAGGGAAGGAAAAGATACAATGTAATCATTTTGTTTATAGTTACTGGGAGACTTAAAGCGGAGTTCCGGGCACAAAAACGATATTTTTTTTTTGTGCCCGTCCGCTAGTTCAGCCTAACCTGAAAAGGAATTGGATAGTTAGATTTTTTTTTTTTTAAAAACTCACCTTGTAATTGACGATCGTAAATACTCACCTATGACAGCTTCCTCCCTCGGAGCCGCGGCTCACCCCGTCACTTCCTGTCTCGCTATGATTCCTGGGAGCTGAACGTCATAGCTCCCAGGAATCAATGCGCCGCACCGGCCCCGCTCGTCATTTCCGGGCGACGCCGCATTCCCCTGCTAAACAGCTTCTGGGCATGCCCAGAAGCTGTTTAGGAATGCGGCGCCGCACCGGAAGTGACGAGAGGGGCCGGTGCAGCGCATTCTGGGACACGAAGACGCGGAAGAAGACGGAGAAGAGGACCGCGCCGGCTTCAGCTGCCCACAACCGAGATGGAAACGCTGTGGAAGAAAACTTCTAAGTAAGTATTTCTTCTAAAAGGTAAGTGCGAACCGGGACAGATCAGAGGCTAGCCATTGTGGAATGTGCTAGCCCTGACTGTCCCGGGGGTATGTTAAAAAAAAAAACGATTCTCTGCCCGGAACTCCGCTTTAATGCTGATAGTTTGCAGGAGTTTTTTTTTTTTTTTTTTTCCACAGCTGTTCTCTCTGCTTCCTCACAGCAATGCAGCTATGCAAAGAATCGAGCATATGTCAGGTTTAGATCGTCAGGGGGGGTGAATCAAGATCGCGATTTTCATACGATTAATCGTGCAGCTCTAGTGTGCATTTGTATTCAGCCCCCCTGAGTCAATACTTTGTAGAACCGCCTTTCACTGCAATTACAGCTGCAAGTCTTTTTGGGGATGTCTCTACTAGCTTTGCACATCTAGAGAATTACATTTTTCCCCATTTTTTCTTTGCAAAATATCTCAAGCTCTGTCAGATTGGATGGAGAGCGTCTGTGAACAGTAATTTTCGAGTCTTCCCACAGATTCTCAATTGGATTTAGGTCTGGACTTTGACTGGGCCATTCTAACACATGAATATGCTTTGATCTAAACCATTACATTGTATCTCTGGCTGTATGTTTAGGGTCGTTGTCCTGCTGGAAGGTGAACCTCCGTCCCAGTCTCAAGTCTTTTACAGATTCTAACAGGTTTTCTTCTAAGATTGCCCTGTATTTGGCTCCATCCTTCTTCCCATCAACTCTGACTAGCTTCCCAGTCCCTGCTGAAAAAAAGCATCCCCACAACATGATACGGCCACCACCATGTTTCACAGTGGGGATGGTGTGTTCAGGGTGATGTGCAGTGTTAGTTTTCCTGCCAAAAAGTTAAATTTTGGTCTCATCTGACCAGAGCACCTCCTTCCATGTATTTGCTGTGCCCCCCCCCCCCCTTCCCACATGGCTTCATGCAAACTGCAAATGGGACTTCTTATGGCTTTCTTCTTCCCACTCTTCCATAAAGGCCAGATTTGTGGAGTGCACAACTAATAGTTGTCCTGTGGACAGATTCTCCCTCCTGAGCTCCTCCAGAGTTACCATGGACCTCTTGGCTGCTTCTCTGATGAATGCTCTCCTTGCCCGGCCTGTCAGTTTAGGTGGACGGCCATGTCTTGGTAGGTTTGCAGTTGTACCATACTCTTTCTATTTTACCGATGATGGATTGCACAGTGCTCCGTGAGATGTTCAAGGCTTAGGATATTTTTTTATAACCTAACCCTGCTTTAACCACTTCTGGACCGGAAGATTTTCCCACTTAATGACCAGGCCATATTTTGCGATTTGGGACTGCGTTACTTTATTGGACAATTTCGCGGTCGTACAGCGCTGTAACCAAATAAATAAAATTGATGTCCTTTTTTTCCCCACTAATAGAGCTTTCTTTTGGTGGTATTTGATCACCTCTGCGATTTTTATTTTTTGTGCTATAAACAAAAAAAGCGACAATTCTGTCAAAAAAAAAAAAAAAAAAACAATATTTTTCACATTCTGCTATATAACATTACCCCACAAAAATGTAAAAATCAATTTTTTTAACATTTCAGGCCAGTTTGTTTTCTGCTACATATTTTTGGTAAAAAAAAATTGGTTTGCGCAAAAAGTATCGTGTCTACTAACTACGGGAAAGATTTATGTCATTTTTTATTGTTTTTTTTTTTTTACTAGTAATGGTGACGATCTGTGATTTTTAGTGGGACTGCAACATTGCGGCAGAGAGATCGGACCCCTAACTGACAATTTTTACACTTTTGGGGGGACCAGTGACATTACTGCAATGATCAGTGCTAAAAATGTGCACTGTTTCTGTAATAATGACACTGGCAGGGAAGGGATTAACACTGTGGGTGATCAAGGGGTTAAATGTGTGCTTAGGGGAGTGATTCTAACTGTGGGGGGAGGGGCTTGTGAAATGACCATAGAGACCTGTGATACTATATAGAAGGGTCACATGAGCTCTGTGATCATTCCAGGGAGAAGAACGGTCAGCTGTGTTTACAACAGCTGACCGTTGTTCTCTCTCAGCTGGGAGCGATCGCATGTGTCGCCTGCCCCATGCATCGGAGTCCCCGTTGACGAGTGAGGGCGCACGCTCGCCCCCTAGCTGCAGGTGCGCGACCGACGTAGCCCTAAGTCGGTTCGCGCAAGGAGGGCCAGCCTGCCGCAGTATATATGCGGTGGGCGGCCGGAACAGGTTAAACTTCCCTACAACTTTATCCCTGACCTGTCTGGCGTGTTCCTTGGCCTTCATGTTGCTGTTTGTTTACTAAGGTTCTCTAACACACCTCTGGGGGCTTCACAGAACAGCTGTATTTTTCTGAGATTAAATTACACACAGGTGGACTCTACGAATTAGGTGACTTCTGAAGGCAATTGGTTCTACTAGATTTTAGTTAGGGGTATCAGAGTAAAGGGGGGTGAATACAAATGCACGCCAAACTTTTCACATATTTATTTGTAAAAAATTCTAAAAACCGTTTATCATTTTCCTTCCACTTCACAGTTATGTGCCACTTTGTGTTGGTTTATCACATAAAATCCGCAAAAAATAAATTTACGTTTTTGGTTGTAACATGACAAAATGTGGAAAAATTTCAAGGGGTATGAATACTTTTTTCAAGGCACTGTACATTTGATTTTTTACACTTGTCCACACAAAGTTGAGGCAGGAAGAACAGTAACCCTGAACCGTGTGAAAGCACGCAGAGTGACCGTGTTATATGCTGTGTGTATTAATCTGCTTGGTAATTCCCAATTTGGGGGAGGAGCAGTGCCCCTCCCCCAAACACCGGAGGCCAGCCTGGAGGGTAGAGAGTTGTCACACCTGTTCTTAGAGCGGCCCCGGATTACAAATCTTACCGGTCTCTCATAACTTTCCACCGCATTAGACTCCACTGTAGATTAAAGAGTCAGTCTAGCCAAAAGATATTGCGGTAACAGGTGGCCACTGGCTTATTATATTTCTTGGGGACCTCATTGGGGGTTCTTTTTGCCAAAATTATTTTCTTTAGGCTGCATTTACACCTGCGCATTTCCTAAACGTGTAACAAAACCCACAAAAAATGTGCGCGTTGCGCTGTTTCGGAAAAGCAATGCAACCGTGGTTCATGCTTGTGGTGCCATTAACCACTCGCAGACCGCCCGCCGCAGATATACTGCAGCAGGCTGGCTTGGTACGGCGGTTCGCGGGAGCGCTCCTGGGGGCGCACGTGCACCACCGGAGGCACGCGCCCGCCTCCATAAGGAAGCAGGGAAGCCTATGCAGTGGGAGCAGGTACATGGTTTTCACAGGTATCTGCCCCCCGGGCCGCAGTCAGGTACCGGTCCATGGCCTGTTAGCCGGGGGACACAGCAGAAAGTGAGCAGCGACCGCCGTCCATGACATTCCTGTCTGGGGAGTGGCCGTGCCATGTAGCATCCTGTGTGTCCTCTCCTGGGTCTACAACCCCGCTGATGATGTCATCCTATCAGCAGGGCGGGGGGGGGGGGACATGGAGACAGTACAGACTGTCCTGGACAGAGAGCGGGAGGTGGGTAATCACCCTCTTGGTAAATAAGTTGGACAGCTCCCACCCTCCATCCAGATCTGCAGCTCCTCCCACCCCTGCGATGCTGATAGGATGACATAGTTGACAGGGTGGAGAAAGGAGGTTGCTCCTAAGAGCTTACAATCTAAATGCTAATAATTTTACATTCTGCTATGTGCATCATGGGTAGAGGTAAGGATTGCAAGGAATGAACTTTTATTAATCCACTTTCATGTCAATCTAGAACTGTAGATCAGATGGCACGCTATGCTGCCCATTAACCCTTTGTACTCTCTATGTAGCGCTACCCCCCTAGGAGCCGCTGAGTTTTTGGGTCCCTCCTATAGACTGCACAGCCAGGCAAAAGACATTTTCCAACGTACATCCAAAGTCAGTAACCAGTTCGTGGGCTTGTTTTTGTTGTTTTATTTTAGGGTACACATCTTGGATAGGGTCTAGGGGTATATGGGATGCCCAACTTGACTTGAAACAAAACTTCCTATTTCGGTACAAAAAGGATAGATACTGGACTTTCTAATCCCTCCAGAGTGGTTTCTGTCTCTTAACAGATCAGTAACAGTCTCTTTAAGGAGCACATGTTCCCCTTTAAATGAACCTCTTCAGACCCCAGCTAGAAAGTGGCCATCTACTTACCTGTCTTGAAGAGTATCCCAGAGCAAGGAATTCCAGAACAGGCTGTTTTTTTAGCATTGTCCCGGGGAGAACTGGTTGGCTATGGCACCTTTCAGCTCTCTCCTTTGTAGGCCCATAGAGGTACTAATACTGTACTTGCCCTGCAGCTATTGGCGAAACTGCTTTCAGGTCTTTCGCTGGGCTAGTTTCTTCCCTGGCTTTACAGGCTGTCCTACCCCTTTGGATTGCAGGGCAGTGGAGATCCCTCTTTAAGCATCCTTCCTTCTCTCCTCCTCCAGCCTGGAGGCAGAACCCCCCTTCCCCGGTGCCCCTTTCCAGGCTACACACACCTCAGCACTCCCATCTTCCACCTGACTCCCCTGCTGCCCAGGCTATTTAAGGACTGATCCAACCACCATGCCAGGATCTTCTGCCTAGGGATTGGCCAGATTCTGTCAAGTATACAGATCAGGACCTCTCAGCCTCCACCCACTAGCTTCTAGAAACTTCTCCAAGCTTCTAGCACCAGGGGGAGGTACCAGAGGCATGGTCTGCAGAGCCTTCCAGCCTGACCTGAATCTGAACTCTGACCCAATTAACCGACTCATGCAACTAACATGAGTCAAATAAATTGTCCTACAGCTATTCTAGCACTAGAGGGTGCTACATTTTTAATCCTATCACTACAATATGGATCTTCCCCCCACACTGATACACAGTGGAAGGATCTGGCTCAGCCTGCCCTGCACTGGCTGTCTGAAGGCCTCCATTGTAAAGAGAACCTTCCTCTCCTGCACTGATTCATGTCCCATCCAGGCTGGGCAATTGGAGCGTGCACACTTTTCATCCAAGCCTGCCAATTAGAGCGTGTGCACTTTTGCATCCAGGCCAGCCAATCAATTGCAGTGCAGTCCCCTTTATATCCTAGTGCCCCTTTTACAGTGCAGTCACCTTTACATTATGTAAAGGGGCACTGTGATATAAAGGGGACTGCACTGTAAAGAGGCACTGTGATATAAATGGGACTGCACTGTAAAGAGGCACTGTGATATAAAGGGGACTGCACTGTAAAGGGGCACTGTGATATAAAGGGGGACTTCACTGTAAAGAGGAACTGTGATATAAAGGGGACTGCACTGTAAAGAGGCATTGTGATATAAAGGGGACTGCACTGTAAAGAGGCACTGTGATATAAAGGGGGACTGTGATGTAAAGGGGAACTGAAGACACTGTGGGAATGCTTTTTAAGGGGGTTGTGATGTGGGGGTGAGGACTGACTCTGTGAAACTGGCCCCGCCAAAACCGGTCCCTGGTGCTAAAAAGGTTGGGGACTGCTGCTTTAGGCAGATCAAGTAATTATCTTAAAAAATAAAATCAAGCTATGCTAAAAATAAGACAACATTTTCCTTTTAAGTACACAGTTTACTTTGATAACTACATGGATGCATGAAATCTCATAAGATTCTGGCTGCAGTTGAGAACAAAATTAACAGACGTCTTGAAACATCTCCTGTAGAAAATAATGGGAGCGCTTCCATCCTTTGGGGTGTATTAAATGTTAAGTGGCCGTCTCACGAGCAGCGGCTCGCACGGAGAGAGATGGCATCTCATGGCAGGCTAGATAATTACGTGCCGCATTGAAGTGCTCGGCGCGGTGGAGCAGCTGTTAGGTTGAGTGCACAGAGGTTAATTACAGTGCTTATCGCAGCCATATTACACCCTTTTATCCACCTCCATAGGAAAACCCAACACAACTTCTCACTCCTCTGACTGCTGCCAGCCAAAAAGTAACACTTTTTTTGGAAACGATTCAATTTAAGATTTGAATTATTTAATTAACTTTGTCACCTTTTCTAATGATAATTGTTGTTTTATGAATATGGAAAGTGTTTTTTTATGGCTGGGTTCTAATTAAATGTTATCTGAAGCAGTTCTGTATTCTTCCATTCATTAGAGTGGGTGTGCGACATTCTGCATGTATTAATGACTCCAAGGCTAATTCTAAATAGTGCGTGTGTGTGTGTATCTATATACAGTATATATATAGTGTGTGTGTATATATATATATATCTATATATATATATAGATATATATACACACAGTATCTCACAAAAGTGAGTACACCCCTCACATTTTTGTAAATATTTAATTTTGCCTTTTCATGTGACAACACTGAAGAAATGACACTTTGCTACAATGTAAAGTAGTGAGTGTACAGCTTGTATAACAGTGTAAATTTGCTGTCCCCTCAACATAACTCCACACACACAAACCGCTTGCAACAAAAGTAAGTACACCTCTAAGTGAAAATGTCCAAATTGGGCCCAAAGTATCAATATTTTGTGTGGCCACCATTATTTTCCAGCACTGCCTTAACCCTCTTGGGTATGGCGTTCACCAGAGCTTCACAGGTTGCCACTGGAGTCCTCTTCCACTCCTCCATGATGACATCACGGAGCTGGTGGATGTTAGAGTCCTTGCTCTCTTCCACCTTCCATTTGAGGATGCCCCACAGATGCTCAATAGGGTTTAGGTCTTGAGACATGCTTGGCCAGTCCATCACCTTTACCCTCAGCTTCTTTAGCAAGGCAGCGGGCGTCTTGGAGGTGTGTTTGGGGTCGTTATGTTGGAATACTGCCCTGCGGCAAAGTCTCTGAAGGAAGGGAATCATGCTCTGCTTCAGTATGTCACAGCACATGTTGGCATTCATGGTTCCCTCAATGAACTGCCACACACACTTAACTCCATCTGAACCAAATAGGTTTATCTTGGTCTCATCAGACACAGGACATGGTTCCAGTAATTTATGTCCTTAGTCTGCTTGTCTTCAGCAAACTGTTTGCGGGCTTTCTTGTACATCATCTTTAGAGGAGGCTTCCCTCTGGAACGACAGCCATGCAGACCAATTTGATGCAGTGTGTGGCGTATGGTCTGAGCACTGACAGGCTGACCCCCCCCACCCCCTTAACCTCTGCAGTAACGCTGGCAACACTCATACATCTATTTTCCAAAGATAACCTCTGGATATGACGCTGAGCACGTGCACTCAACTTCTTTGGTCGACCATGGCGAGGCCTGTTCTGAGTGGAACCTGTCCTGTTAAATCGCTGTATGGTCTTGGCCACCGTGCTGCAGCTCAGTTTCAGCGTCTTGGCAATCTTCTTATAGCCTAGGCCATCTTTATGTAGAGCAACAATTCTTCTTTTCAGAACCTCAGAGTTTTTTTGCCATGAGGTGCCATGTTGAACTTCCAGTGACCAGTATGAGAGAGTGAGAGCGATAACACCAAATGTAACACACCTGCTCCCCATTCACACCTGAAACCTTGTAACACTAACGAGTCACATGACATTGGAAAGGGGAAATGGCTAATTGTGCCCAATTTAGACATTTTCACTTAGGGGTGTACTCACTTTTGTTGCCAGTGTTTTAGACATTATTGGCTGTGTGTTGAAGTATTTTGAGGGGACAGCAAATATTCACTGTTATACAAGCTGTACACTCACTACTTTACATTGTAGCAAAGTGTAATTTCTTCAGTGTTGTCACATGATAAAATATTTACAAAAATGTGAGGGGTGTACTTACTTTTGTGAGATACTGTGTGTGTATATATATATATACACACTATATTAGAAAAAGTATTGAGACACCTGCCTTTACACTCACATAAACTTGAATGGCTTCCCAGTCTTAGTCCGTAGGGTTCAATATTGAGTTGGCCCACCCTTTGCAGCTAAAACAGCTTCAACTCTTCTGGGAAGGTTGTCCACAAGGTTTAGGAGTGTGTCTATGGCAATGTTTGACCATTCTTCCAGAAGCGCATTTGTGAGGTAAGGCACTGATGTTGGACGAGAAGGCCTGACTTGCAGTCTCCTCTCTAATTCATCCCAAAGGTGTTCTGTCGGGTTGAGGTCAGGACTCTGTGCAGGCCAGTCAAGTTCCTCCACCCCCAAATTCGCTCATCCATGTCTTTAAGTTTTTACGTAAAGGTGGCATTCTGTCCACCACTGTAAGGAGGGTTGCATTTTTTCTACTGACCACCACTGTAAGAGGCATCTTTGCTAATGACACCTGGTAAACTGATTTTAGAGATTCCCCTGTGGTAAAAAGGGTGAGAAAGGCAGCTGCATAGGCTTGAATAGCACAATCTCCGTTCAATCGCACCACTCCCGCTATTCTATGAAAATGGTGCGCTCTAGAGCGTAGTCAACAAGGGCAGAGCTAATGCTGGGCTTTATATTTAGGCAGCCCAACATGCACTGTATAACTTGAAACATGGAAGCACCTGTAATAAATCTTAACCACTTGCCGACTGCCTAACGCAGATCTACGTTGGCAGTCAGCCCCTCACAGGCAAAGCGACGTATGTCTACGTCGCTAGCCTGTGAGGGTCTAGGGAGCGAGCGCGCGCCGCCGGAGGTGCGCTCCCACGCAGTCACTGACCCCCCCGCGTGTGTGACCGGCGGACCCGATGTCCGCCGGTCACTCTGCGATCGTCGGGGGAGAGGGAGAAGGTCAGGCGGCTTGTGTAAACAAGCTGCCTGTCATTCTCCCCTGTGTATGAAGGATGATCATACGGTTCTACTATGTAGAACCGTTGATCACTGTTCATACATCTGAAGCCACAGCCAATCACAGTAGAAAGCACGCCCCTAGGGACACACATAGCCCCTCCCTTTCAAAAAAAAGTTAACCCCTTCACTGCCAGTGTATTTTTACAGTAACAGTGCATATGAATAGCACTGATTACTGTAGAAATGTCAATGGTAACCCCAAAAGTGTCAAAAATGTCAGTCAAAGGTCCAATCTGTCCGCCGCAATGTCGCAGTACCGCAAAAAAATCGCAGATCGCCGCCATTACGCGTTAGAAAAAAAAACAACAAAAATGACAAAAATCTTTCCCTTTGTTAGTAAACGTGATAACTTTTGCGCAAACCAATCAAAATACGCTTTTTGCAATTTTTTTTTACCAAACATAGGTAGCATAAAACAAATTGGCTGAAAATGTTAAAAAAATTGGATTTTTACATTTTTTTGGGGGAATTTCATATAAAAAAATTTGAAAAATATTGCTATTTTTGCAAAATTTACGCTTATTTTTTTGTTTATAGCGCATGATCAAAAAATCGCACAGGTGATCAAATACCACCAAAAGAAAGCTCTGTTTGTGGGAAAAAAAGGACGCCAAATTCGTTTAGATACAGCGTCGCACGACCGCGCAATTGTCCGTTAAAGTCACGCAGTGCCTAATCGTAAAATACCCCCTGGTCAGGAAGGGGGTAAAATCTTCCGGGGCTTAAGTGGTTAATATTAGTAATGAAAATACAGTTTATACACAAAAGGTGACCAAAAAGACTTTCTTCTTTGAAGATACAATATGTAAGACACATGAGACAATTGTCACCTTATCTGCACTATTTTGCACAGAATAATCTGCGCTTTCCATGTTTCTTGGGTAAAAGGTAGGTAATGATAGTTGATGATGTATTTTTCTAGACACTGAATATTGTTTTCTCCGAAGATGAGGACAGTGCCACTTACGTTTGGCTGCTCTGCCTTCTCATAGACCATGTAGACATTAGTGTGCATGTTCAGAAGATCTGAGATTTTTGTATTACTGTTACAATCCTTTAAGGGGGAAACCTTTGGGTGGTTGGCATTGGATTGACCACCTGCTAATGCCCATAGCCAGCCATGAGCTGTTCTGCCAGGCAGATGCACTAGACAGAAACATTTTCAAGCAATGGTGTCACACTCATTAGGATAAAGCTGAAGATAAATAGCTAACAACCCCAAGGTGGAATAACTCTTTGCAAGAATATGTGCTCTTTTAAATCACAATAGCTAATTAACTGTATCTTGGTAAACTTGGTTCTCGCCTGGGATGCGGGAACATTTTTTCCTTTTCTTTACCTATTGAGCACGGACGTGACGCTAGGAGCCTTTCCTGTTGCGGATACTGGGTATTTCTTAATGACAATCCTTTTTTCACCAATTGTTTTTTTTCCCTCACCTTTCATGATTTTACTTGTGGACATTCATACACCTTGTCACGGGTACACTTGTTATCACTCCTTTTGGTGATATGGTCTGATACTATACATTCACTGATTTTTCTTCACCTCTCTGGTCTTTCATTTCTTCATTCTTTGCTCAGTTCTACTTTGATTAATTTATGTTGGTATAGATCTATTTCTATATCTATTTTACACTTTTTTGTCACTGTAGCACCAGTGTACACTTCTATACTAACTTAATATCCTTACACATTTATCCTTATAGAAATCATTGGAGATCAATATCTGTGATACTACCCACTATCTACCACTTTGGTCACCCATATGTACCCTGGAATGCCTATTGGGTATGCCCTGGGCCGCAGTTTTGGGTTCCTACAGCTTCCAGCACAGACTTCTTGGCCTTGGACTACTGTCCACAACATCCGTATTTACATTGACCCTACCTTTGAATACTGACTTGGGATACATCTGCTCCTGATGAAGTGGAAATTGTCCACGATACGCGTTGAGCCCACCTTTGATGCATCCCCCAAAATTATTTTATATCTGGATTTTATACAGGCCTATCATCAATGACTCTCTTTCCAATGCATATCCCATGAGTTCTGTATGATTTAGCATTAAGATGTTCTGAGAGCCGGTTCACATACAGGCGACCCGACTTGCCGGGGCGACCTGTGAAGTCGCGGTGCACAGCGACATGCACGGACTTCATATCATTGAAGTCAATGCAGGTCGCTCCAGGTCGCCCCAAAGTAGTACAGGACCCTTTTTCTAAGTCGGAGCGACTTGTGTCGCTCCTATTAGAATGGGTCCTGTGCTAATCTATGGCAGGCGACCCAGTGTGAACCGGCTCTTATTGTCTTTATGACTGTACTGTCACTGTATTTATCGTGTATTTTTTATGTTATATTATGACAATATTCATTAAATCTTTTACCTCTTACCAGGTTACTGAATCATTCTATATGCCAACCGACTCCACACACCTCACACAAAGTCCCGTTCCCCCCCCCTTCCCATCTTATCTCATTAGTAACCTTGGGCTATCGGCTTTTTTAAGAGTTATATCAATATTATGTTATGGACTATATTTATTATACATTACCTTACCCAATATGCCGAATCCATTACACCCTTTTAGTTACCTATTTTATTCCCTTCCCCTCCATATATATATGTATCTTGATAAAGTTTGTAAGTTTTTTTAAAAACTTTTTTCTTGTCCCTGCTATCCCCTTAGAGAAGGGGTCTCCTAACGTCCTAGAAAAAGGGCCAGTTTACTGTCCTTCTTTAGGCCGGCCAGACTGTGGCCACTGGGAGTAGAAAAGTTGCTGACGTCAGTGGAAAAAAAAACAATGCCCCATTTTTGGTGCCATTAGGAGGAGTTGGGCCCCATTGTTGGTGTCTTTGGAAGAAATTGGGCCCCATCATTGGTGTCAGTGAAAGGAATTTTGCCCCATCGTTGGCATCATTGTGCCCCATTCTTGGTGCCAGTGGGGGGAATTATGTCTTATTGTTGGTGTCAGTAGATAAACTAGTGTCCCAAGGGTCGCATAAAAGCAAGCAAAGGGCCGAAGGTTGGAGACCACTGCCTTAGCGGTTTACAGGAAACCTCTATGATTCTGCTGGTCAGTTTTCCTTAGTAAAGGCTGATAAAGCCATGTTTAATCATTTAAGGCCCCCAATCTCCCACAGAGTTCAGCAAGAGATTTGGAGTTGTGAACATCAAGTGAGATCCTGAAGATGCTGCCACTTGTGGATCTATAGGTTTTTTCCACTTACCAATTTGAGGGTTCCTTGTGCCTCTTTCATTACCTGCCAATCACTGTTACCTAGGAAGGTTGGGGTTATAGAAATAGTTTTGAATTTTATAATTTATAAGTTTTTAGTCTATTACATAGCCACACTTTTATTTATTACTGCAATAAACATGAACCCTTATAACTAACACAGCAATATTTAATGTGCAGATGATCCTGCAAGACGTGGACTCCTTACTATACGTGGACACGGATGTTCTGTTTTTGAGGCCTCTGGATGACATCTGGGCCTTCTTGAAAAAATTCAACGAAACGCAGTTGGCTGCAATGGCCCCCGAGCACGAAGTCCCTAAGATTGGCTGGTACAGTCGCTTTGCTCGTCACCCTTTCTATGGTACAACTGGGGTCAACTCGGGGGTCATGCTAATGAATCTGACTCGCATCAGGAAGCAGCAGTTCAAGGTAAAAAAAATAAAATGTCAGTTGAAATGTGGGAAATAAATCAGAGCCTTAAATAGTGTTTCCCAATCTGTTGTTATAATGTACCTAAAATGGATGAGTGAGCTTAATATGGCCATCAAAGGGGAGTAGGATGGGAGATCTGTATAATGGTAATAATTTAGGAATAAAGATGATCGTTTCGGAAGGCGTGTGAGAAACTAGGAGGTCTTGCAGAAGAAGCTGATAATCTATTAATCGGTTTAGTGCAGGAATGAATGGACAAACTACAATATGAGGCTTTTCTGGGGGGGGGGGGGGACTTTTTGGGCTGCCTTAGCTCATCTATTTACACTACATATCTGAGGGCTGTAACCATGTCAAAATCAGCTTTCTAAGGCATGACCCGGGTAGGTCAGAGCTCCCGTGTTGCCCTAAACATGTCCTACCCAACTGTTCCCACTCCAACTAACGACCCATCCCACCCTATTAAATAATCACACTACTCATACTTGGAGTTAAAAATGGCCGACATGGCCTTTTATTAAACAACAAATCTTTTTATTAACAAATATAACAATAATCCAGATTAAACTTGGTTGCAGGTCCTTGACAGTACCATATTAACCAACTTTTGTGTCTGTGTCACCATTTGGCTTAGTCGTGCCCTAAGCCTCTAAGCACCACCTCGGAGACTAATGCCTCGTACACACACAACGATTGTTGGCCGTGAGTTTTCAGCCAACGTCCGATCGGCCGATTGTCGGCTTGTTAGTATGATGCTTCCGACAACCGACTCAGACTTTTCGGTCGAACAAAATCTGGTGTGCATGCTAAAAAAAATTTGTTAGCTGTCAACAGAACGGCCGATTTTTCATCAGTTGGTACAGATTTCGTCAGACAAAATTCAGATGAGCAAGACTGGGCATGCTCAGAGAAGAAAAAACACACGGAAAGTAAACCAGCACATGACATCATTTCTGAAGTTGGTTTTTGTTGGCCGAGAAAATTCATGTGCAGTCTAGAGCACATTTCAACCAACACAACAACACTGGACAAAAGTCGGCCGAACGGTCGGCCGATAATCGTTGCGTGTGTACGAGGCATTACACAGCCGACCTCAGACACCCACCTGTACCAATTAGAGAATGCCATACCTCGGATGGGTCCCCACCATTTTTCCCAAAAGACCAGCTTGTAGACCCCTGTCAAGGACCCCAAACCGCCAAAACTCTGAACGTAGAGAAAAAACTATAAATACCCCAACAATCGGAGTTCCCCCGTAGAAAAAAAGAGGGCGGGAGGGACGTTCTTCCACGATTTCTCCTCAAAGAGTGACCGGAACCCCTCCTACCCTGCAGCTATACTTCTACAGCTCCACCCCCTCACCCCGTATGCCCTCTAATTAGTTTGTTCCTCCTAGCGCCGGGCATGTCTGGTCATGCATTATGTCCTTTTCTTTCCCTCAACCAAGGGGTGAAGGAAAGAAAATTGCTTGATTCCCCCCATCAACACCTTCAGTGTTGATGGGGGGAATCCCTCCCCGATATTGTATTCCGACAGCGGGAGGTTTTCCAGCCGTCAGAATACAGTGATTACTGCTAGGGACTATAGCCAACGGGACTGATCAAAGGAAAAAAAAAACCAACAGGCTGGTTGTACTGAAGTCGATCAATAGATCAACTTCAGTACAACCAGCTTGCCCAAAGATGGATCAAAATTTGTCAGGTTCCTGCTAAGCCACCCAAATTTTGATCTGTCTACCGCTGGCTTTAGAGGAGAGTAAGGGAGATGCTGCCCAAGATATCACTTGGGACACAAGGTTGCCCTATTTTTATTGCCATCGAATTGGATGATGGTATTGGTACAAATTGTCTGGTTATTGGGAAGGCAGCTTCTACTCCTCAAAGGATTCCCATAGTTTCCTTGTTTTGTACTGCAAAACAGCAGATCTATTCCTTGTATAGGATCAAATAGAAGATCAAGGAGAGGAAGGCGATGCGTTTCAGCAGTCCAGAAATCCCCCCCATCATCAAGGTTTGAAATGGGGAATAGGGTATGTGGACTGAAACTGAGATTGAGCTGTTAATGGTATTTTCACCAGTATAATAACAAGCACAGGTCTTGTCAGCAGCTGGTTTTGGCAGCCGAACCAGTTTGATTTTCTCTCTGACTCTATACTGGAATCAAATTGTATCTGGAATATTAACCACTTAAGGACCAAGCCTATTTCTGACACATGTTGTTTACAAGTTAAAATCTGTATTTTTTGCTAGAAAATTACTTAGAACCCCCAAACATTGTGTATGTGTATATATATATATATATATATATATATATATGTGTATGTGTGTGTGTGTGTGTATATTTTTTTAGCAAAGACTCTGGAGAATAAAATGGCGGTCGTTGCAATATTTCCCCCTATTTATGATCACTGTGATCATATGGAGGATTGGGGGAGGGGAGATCGCGCTTTAATCACGCAGTTTTTGCTGACACATAATGCTTATACATCTTAGTGGGGGGGGGGGGGGGGGCGTGCAATTTGGCATGCTCGCCCTGGAACATGCCAAGATTTTTATTTACATTCACCAAATACTTGCTTCTTTTAGCTTGTCTTATGGATACCTTTACAGTCGTGCGTTTTAGGAACGGGGGGGGGGGGGGGTTATTTTTCCTTACAAATAATGCTTATGCATCTTAATGGGGAGGGGGGGGGCGTGCAATTAGGCGTGCTCACTCCGGAGCATGCCAAGATTTTTAATTTGCATTCACCAAATACTTGCTTCTTTTAGCTTATCTTATGGATAACTTTACAGTCCTGCCTTTTAGGAATGGGGGGGGGGGGATTTTTCCTGACACATAATGCTTATACATCTTAATGGAGAGGGGTGTGCAATTTGGCGTGCTCGCCCCAGAGCATGCCAAGATTTTTAATTTGCACTCACCAAATACGTGCTTCTATTAGCTTGTCTTATGGATACCTTTACAGTCGTGCGTTTTCGGAGTGGGGGGGGGGTGCAGAGAGTTCTTTGAGGTCTTCAGAGTGATCAGTATAATCGAGCTGTAATTCCTAATGACATCCGCTGATGGAGCATGTCCCGCACACTGTAAATCACACTCTGCTTACTGCTAGTCCTCAATGCTGCGTAGTGACAGCCACGTTCCGGATCACTGCTGTCCTTTCTCAAGGAGATGGGCAGAAACATGGATGTCTCCAGACAACAATAGGCAGGCGTACAACGTTTAGCGCCACTCTTTGTTATTTATTGCGACACACAGGATAATCGCTTCCTGATTGTGCCTGATAGGAGATAATGATGTAAATCCATCACAAAACTGGGTGCCACCACAGTCTCCACATTTAGAAGGATATCAAACTTTAAAGAGACCCTGTCACAAACTTGGAAAATTAGAAGTAAAATAAAAATAGAAGTGCTTACTTGTAACGTTTCTCATTTTCAAAAAGGATTTTTCTTTTATTTACTCCACTTCCACTCTGGAAGGTTTCACCGCCTTAATGACCAGGCCATTTTTTGCGATTCAGGGCTGCGTTGCTTTAACTGACAATTGCGCGGTCTTGCGACGCTGTACCCAAATACAATTGATGTCCTTTTTTTCCCACAAATAGAGATTTCTTTTGGTTGTATTTGATCACCTCTGCGGTTTTTCGTTTTTGCGCTATAAACAAAAAAAGAGCAACAATTTTGAAAAAAAAAAAAAAACAACAATATTTTCTACTTTCTGCTATAAAACATTCCCAATAAAAAAAATTTAAAAATCGAATTGTTTTTTATTAGTTTAGGCCAATTTGTATTCTGCTACATATTTTTGGTAAAAACAATCCCAAAAAGCATATAATAATTGGTTTGCGCAAAAGTTATAGCGTTTACAAACTACGGGATAGATTTATTGACTTTTTATTTTTTTATTAGTAAAGGTGGCGATCAGCGATTTTTATCAGGTCTGCGACATTGCGGCAGACAAATCTCTAACACTAAGTGACACTTTTTGGGGACCAGTGACATTAATACATTGTTCAGTGCTAAATAATATGCACTGTTACTGTATAAATGACACTGGCAGGGAAGGGGTTAACACTGGGGGTGATCAAGGGGTTAAATGTGTTTCCTAGATGTGCTTACTAACTGTGTGGGGAGTGGGTTGGACAGAGGCAGAGAGAGATCTGTGATTCAGCTTATGCCATCTACCATGCACGGCTGCGGATTACAGCCAGAGGTCAGGTTCACTTTTTCAACTCAGCCGGGGAAGCTGCAGACTGGCTGGATGTCAATGAGCCCTCTCTTCGGGTCAGGCACCGAGACAACGCTGAAACCTGAGACCGTTTCTTTGTGCTTCCGCTACAAACGGGAATATACCTTTGATTCGGTGGTTCTGAAAGGTGCTGCACTTTTTTAGTCACAAAATTTTTGCTATGTTTACCGATAAGCTCAAATGGAGGCAGCCCTTCGTAAGGGATCGTGAAAAACTTTCTGCGAGATGCCTCACCACCAAATGCACCTGATAGGTGTTATCTGTTGGAAAGCTTTGCCTGAAGGGCACCACTGCAAGTTATGGTTTTGTTTAATTGATACCCATAGCCGGGAAGAACGGTCTCTCAGCCCTCTCTATCGGGTTATTCTTGAGTTAATCTTTGGTATTTTTCAAGAGACTTTTTTTTTTCTGCACTTCCGGAGATATCTTGTTCATTTATGGCGCTTTTCCACTGCATGGAACAGAACGGTTCGGCTCGCTTTTGTGCTTTTCCACTGCTGGTACCGCATGGTACGGTGTAGGAACGGTTCGGTACAGTACGGCGGTGCTTTTCCACTGCATGAAACTGAACGGTACGGCTCTCAAGTACTTACTAGGCTTAAGCAGGTACTTTAGGAGTATGAGATACAATGCATCTCACTTGCCACATTGCATAAGATCTTATCAGTAGTCACATTACGGACATACCTCTGATTACCTGGAATGTTAGGGGACTACATGATCCTTTAAAGAGGGTGATGGCGAGTACAGTCCTCTGTAAGAACCATCCTGCAATAATAAGCCTTCAAGAGAACCATCTCACACCAGAGACTCTGTGTAAAGTACTCCAGGGGCCCAAAAGATATATCATGCATACTTCATACTCCAGAGGGGTGTGTGTCCTTGTACACAAATCTCTGGATTTTCAAAAACTAGCTGCAATATCTGATCTGGAGGGGCGATAGTTATTTTTATATTGTAAATTGTGCTCTTTAATATGTATAATAGCTGTGGTATACATACCGCCACCCTTTTCCATTTCAATGCTGCGGGACCTGCTGGTCTTCTCTTTAGATAAGCCTGATATTCCAATCTTTGTGCTAGGTAATTTATTAATGTCCTAAATCCTGCCCTAGCCAGACAGCCCCCCCCCCCAAAAAAATTTAGGATCCTCACAACGAAGCAGCCCGCTGCTACAATTTATGGAATAGGTAAAATGGGTGGATGAATGGAGAGAAAAGTACCCTGTAACTGTCCAATTCTCCTGTTATTCTTAGGCCTCTTTCACACGGAGCGGACCGTATTTCGATCCGCTCTGGCACTTTTTTTTTTTTACGGACATGGATAACACTTGTGTCATCAGGTCCGTATGTCCGCATATCATCCCACCCGTTTGCGGATGACATACAGACATAATGTCTATGGGATTGCGGATTGTCAGCGGATGACACCACTGACATCCGATTTTGCGTCCTTTCCGTTTTTTAAAACGGAAGAAAAATAGGGTTCTTTTCCGTTCCAAAAAACGGAACAGAACTGAAAGGACGCAAATCGGATGTCAGCGGATAGTCATCCGCTGACATCCGCAATCCCATTGACATGCATGGAATGGGGTGATATACGAACGCCCGTGTGAAAGAGGCCTAAGACATATGGGTTACTGACCCATATAGAGCTTTGTCTCGGGTCAGCTTGATCGATTGGGCTGGTTTTCAAAATTCTGTACGGTCCTAGAGGGGTGTCTGACCACTCGCCTTTAGTATGCTGGATTACAGCTAGACCTATCCTGACCCTTACTAGAACTCCGTGGCGTCTAAACACTTTTTAGCTGAAATGAATACCTAAGAGCACTGGGATTGGACAAAACATGGTTAGTTTCTTTGAGGATAACGCACTCTATACTGATAACCTGCTGAAATGGAACGCTTATAAATGCTATATACGTGGAGTCTTCATAACCGCAGTTAAAAGTATAAAGACAGAATCTAAAAAAGCATGAAAGACTTAGCATGTCCAGGAAAGGGAGAGGGTGTATATTTCACAACCCACAGACGAGGCCCAGTCAGCTTGGTTCGCTGCACAGGATGAAAAAACAAAAAATTAACTCCAAAGCCGAAAAAAAAAAGAGTTTTTTTTTCAAGGTAACCTTTTATGAAGAGGAGGAACAGACTGGTCCTCTGCTTTCAAAAATAGTTAATGTATGCCCAGTGGCTCCGGTGATTGGTGCACTAAAACTTCCTACAGGGGGCTATGCCAATTCCCTAGAAACAGTTATGGCAGAACTAGTAAAATTCTACTCCGATCTCTATGCCTCTAAGGTCTCCTATACCCAAGAGACCCTATCAAGTTATTTACAGTCTATCAATATGCCCACCCTGTCAGATGCTCACAGACCAAGTCTGGATTCTCCTATTATATTAGAGGAGATCCGGGAGACGACCAGCTCTTTTTACAACTCCAAAGCATCTGGGGACGATGGGCTGCCAATGGAGGTATTCCAACAACACACTGATTTCCTTTGACCTAAGCTCTTGAAAGTATTCAAAGAGGCCCATGAGCATGTACAGTTACCGCCTTCCATGAACAGGGCTAGTATTATTTTGCTTTTGAAGCCTGATAAGCAAGTTACGGAGCCTAATTCATATAGACCTATTTCCTTGTTACAAGCGGACATAAAAATTTTGGCTCGGAGGCTTAACAAAGTAATTTCTGATATCGTTCATGCAGACCAAGCTGGCTTCATGCCTAACAAATCCACTGCTTTCAACCTCAAACGACTTTATATAAATATGCAAACACCAGCTGATAACGGAGGGGCGAAAGCGCTTTTGTAGCTGGACGCAAACAAAGCCTTTGATAGCCTGGAGTGGTGTTATTTGTGGGCAGTGCTGAAAAGATTTGGTTTCAGGGAACAATTTATTGCATGGGTCTGTTTATTGTATCATAATCCCTAGGCTGCTATCAGGGAGGCTGACAGGACCTCACAGGTATTTTCACTGGGTAGGGGTACTAGGCAAGGGTGCCCTCTTTGCCCTTGCAATAGAACCCCTGGCGGCTAAAATTAGGACCAGCTCTCTGGTTGAGGGCTTTAAATATGGTGCACTCCATGAAAAGATCATGTTGTATGCAGACGACATGCTGCTTTTGATGGAAAACACAGGCCCCTCTTTGCAAGCTGTAATGGACATAGTCACTGAATTTGGTATTTATTCAGGCTTGACTATTAACTGGACCAAGTCAGCCCTGTTGCCGCTGGATGGAGCTCTTGACCCCCAGTTATCTTCGTTCTGCCCAGTGCCTATAGTGGGACAGTTCAGATATTTGGGATTCATAGTCTCGGCTGAGATTGTGAACTATTGCTGTTTGAACATATTTCCCCTACTGTCACGGTTTAGGGATAAGGTGAAATTGTGTTCCAAACTATTGGTGTCAGTGGTGGGTAGAGCTAATTTAGCAAAACCAATTTTAATGTCCCAGTGTAAGATTCTGGTACCTCTGGTACCCTTATTTTCCACTTTTCTTTCAAATATGCGTCCCACCTTTCTAATTAGGTGGTACGCATACACCTTTAAGACGGATGACGTCATCGCCGAGCACCGCAGAGCGGCTATTTCAACCACTGGCGTTCTCTCTCACATCGTTCGTTCAACCTGCCGTGTGTCCACATGCTTACAAGCTTACCTTGCTACCGGAACCTCCAGCTATTCCCTTTTACTTGGAAACAGACCGGAACCTCGCTACCGATCCCTGTGTCTCTCGCTACTGGATCACTCCCTTACTACTGGACCCTGCTACTACTAACTTTACTAGTGATAAGTACCCCACAGGGGAATCCTCCATAACCTTACTTACACTATCTACCTCTGCACATAAGGACTGTTACTATCTATGCATACTAATTCTATCATCTGCACTGTTACATAGATTGCTAGCTCTTGAGTCTACTACCATCTATCCTTGCACTGGGTTAGTCTATCCTGTATTTGTCATCTGCTGTCCTTACCACCTGTTACCATACTCGATTACTAACCTATCTGCATTCTACCTAATACCATCTGAACAATTCTATCAAGTGCTTGCCATCTCTGTCACTGTTCACACCTGTCCCTTCAGCACATCATCTTCATACTGTTATATACATCCTATCACTCCAGGAACATCTTATTGAGTGTGTATATCTGTATGCTGAAGCTGACAAGCCCACAGTGATGAGTCTGGAGAGTTGGATCTGGTTATTCAACACATCTCTACATGACTACTGAGTGGAGATTCTGCAGCTGCAAATCCAGCCTACTACAAAAACGCAGGAGCGTTACACCCAGCTGCTCTATTTCCTCCATAATACACCTGTGGTTGTACCCCTTAAAATATTTTGAGTGGTAAATTCCATATTGCGCTCCCTACTATGGAAATCGGGTCAGGCTGGAGCAACTCCAGGGGTCTAAGGATACTGGGGGGCCTAGCTTTCCCAAACCCCTGGCTGTACTATCTGGCAGCCCAGCTGCAGCAGCTGCTAAACGGCATGAATGATGTATCGGCCGAGGGGGAAACACACACTGATTCCACATTAGCTGTGGCGTTACACTGTGTAGAAGCTCAGACTCTCCCGAAAGCCCTTGAGGTCCAGCTCTTCTTAAAGTCCAATAAAAGGTACCTCACGTATATGCTACTACATAAGATTTGGTTCAAAGCAAAACAACTACAAAGAGTGTCAGGATTTACTAGTTACAGCCCCATCTGGAATAACAATACGTACCCGGAACTGGCAAAGCTGCAGTGTGCAGCCCGGTGGCTAACATATGATGTTACTCAACTCCGTCATATTTTAAGCAATGGCAGGTTGCTCCCATTTGCCCAGATGCAAGCCAGAGTTGGATTGTCAAACAAAATGTACTTCCCCTACCTTCAATCGCAGCACGCCATTAAAGCGCAGGCATCCTTAGAGCAGGCCGTATTATCTCTCACTCCTCTTTTCAATATTAGGGAAACAATCCACATCCACTAAAGGATTTATCTCCAGGTGCTATGCAATGCTGCTGCCAGAGTACCTGGAGAATTTTCCCAACATAGCTATGGAAAAATGGGTGGAGGATGTGGGTGGTAAAGATGGGGATCAGTGGTCAGAGCCCCTGGAATCTGTCCACAGCTGTAACCCAAAGAATGTCTCAACTATATACTGTATATTATTGCGGGTTCATCAAACCCCACTTAAATTGTTTACTCTTGGACTCCGCTCAGACCCATTGTGTACGAGATGCAAGGGCGCTAAGGGGGACCTGATACATCTCCCATGGCGGCGCCCAAAGTTGCACCGCGTTTGGACTGGCATAGTAAACACCATTTAACAATACTTTTTAAGTAACTGTCTCTCTTGACCCCAAACCTTTCTTATTGGGTATACCGGATGATGTTATAACGGACATATATGTCAGAGAGGCGGTGTCCAGATCACTGTTCCAACTTTGAAAGCTGATCTTGCAACATTGGACTTCAGAGATGTGGTTAGACAACATTGGATTAACTTGATATATCAGCATAGAGGCAGCCCGATCCGGTTCAATAAGATCTGGGGATGCTGGCTAACTACCCCTGGCTTGGCTCCTTTGGACCCAATTCTTGATAGGCTATTAACCTAAAATGGGAACTCAACTGCTCATTGTGTCCTCACCCTTGGAGTGAGTTTATTTTAAAGTACTGGAGAAGAGATATGATGAGAATGTCTTCTTAAACCATACCTAGGGATGCATACACTGTGAGATATAATGACTAATGACATGACATCTCAGGTTCAATTGGTTTTATAAACCTGCTTTGCCTTTGTACAAGAAGTATTGTATAATGTAATACTTCGGAATGTGCATTGTTATTGTACTGTCAAAAGTTGTTAATAAACTTTATTCTGATTTAAAAAAAAAAATCTGTCCATTATGATTTGCCCACAGCTCTGCTATAACATGAAATGTATTTCTTTTCAGAACAATATGATCCCAGCTGGTTTGACCTGGGAAGAGATGCTGCACCCATTGTACCAAAAATATAAAAACTACATCACGTGGGGAGACCAGGATTTGTTGAACATTATTTTCTCCTTCAATCCAGGTAGGACTTGTCTAATAAGAAAAAAAGTTAGACTTTGATCTCAGATGTTAACTTAAAGCTTTGACCTAGGCCAGCCTTTCTCAACCCTTTTACCCTACAGTAAACCTTGAAATAATTATTGTTTGTAGGCAGGCGCAGTGTGTATTCTTCACTGCATGTGGCGCTCGATCACAGCAACTTGGTTTCTGTATGATTTCCTTGGTTACAAGGAGGCAGTTATCTGATTTGACGTTGATACCCCTTGTGATTCTGGCAGCCATCTTGGATCAGGCAAAGTCTATTTAAGACTCTGGCTCCCAAGTTTGGCACTTTTTTTGCGAGTGGCTAGTGTAAAGAAACCCAATCTGTTAGGGTCAGTACCAGAGATAGGGACAGGTTCCAGAGGAAGTTCCAGTCCACACCCAGAAGGCAATGCTTCCTGGAAGGTAGGCGTAGTCCCTGCACTGTTAACTGGATAGGAGGAGTGGCGGGGGCAGCATACAGAGGAACCAATCTCCTCCATTTTCCCTTCTGCAGCTACAGGAGGAAAAAGGAGGACAGTGATTTCTCTACATGCTGCCCCCACCGCCCCTCCTATCCAGGTGTACAAGGGGGCCGCACAGGCCCCCTGGAGCATGGGGCCCAGTGCAAACCGTGTAGTTACGCCCCTGCCTTAAAGCGGAAGACAAGTCAAAACCTAAAGCCTCGTACACACGCAACGAATTTCCGCCGACCGGTCGTCCGTCTTTTGTCCAGAGTGGTGTCTGTTGGTTGGAATGTGCTCTAGACCAGTGGTCCTCAACCCTGGCCTACAGGGCCCACTAACAGGCCAGATTTTCAAGATAACTGAAATACATCCCAGGTGATATCATTTGCTGCTCAGTGATTGCAGTACTCTAGTCTACATCTCCCCAAGGTAATACCTAAAATCTGGCCTGTTAGTGGGCCCTGTAGGCCAGGGTTGAGGACCACTGCTCTAGACTACACACAAATTTTCCTGCACGACAGAATTCTACTTCAGAAGTGATGTCATGTGTTGGATTGCTTTCTTTGTGTTCTTTCATCTCTGACCATGCCTAGTCTTGCTCATAAGATTTTTCCCCATCGAAATCTGTACTAATGAGACGAAAATCGGACATGTTTTGACGGTCGACAAAAATTATATAGCCCGCACTCCAGGATTTTTTCGGCCGAAAAGTCAGAGTCGGTTGTCGGAAGCATCATACTAACAATCCGAAAATCGGCAGATCGGTCGTCAGACGAAATTTCCCGGCCGAATTTCTACTCATGTGTACGGGGCTTAAGTTTAAAACTACTCTGACTGCCATTCTAAGCCTATTTTATCTACTCTGTAAAAAAAAAGATGCCATTACTTAAATATTTTGAATTTGCTCGCGTCCAGTCACATAACCGGCTTCAGTGTAGAGGAGGGGCAGGCAACAATGGATGCCCCATAGTAAGCCTATGGGTGACATAATTGCCCAGGCTCTGCAGCCGTTGTCCGTGATCTCTGCTCTTCACTTAAGCCGGAGCTCCAAAGATCATGTGACTGGACTGGAGCGACTTTTGAATAGGTATGTATAGGCATCTTTCCTTTTACAAGGTAAATAGAATAGAATGGGGGTGGGAGTAGATTTAAGCTTAGTTAGGTTTTGACGTGCCTTCCACTTTAATGCATTCTATGAATAGTGTAAAAAAAAAAAACCTTCTGTGTTTGGCTCCCTTTCCAGCTCCCCTTAAACTTAGCTGAGCCCAATCTCAACCCAGTGCTGTGCCCGAGAGCAGCAGCTCTCTCCTCTCTCTCTCCTTAGTGGACATGGAGGCATCAGGGGGAGCCACTGGCTCCTGCGGTTGTCAATCACAGCCTGTGAGGGATCAGGGGGTGGGGCTGAGCTGTGCTTTGTGTGTCAATAGACACAGAGCCCGTCTCAGGATTTAGCCCGCACGAGTGCCCTTATAGCAAGCAGCTTGATGTGGGGGCACTCGGTGGGGAGGGCGGGGAGAAAGCAAGGAGTGCCAGTGGGGGACCCCAGAAGAGAAGAATCAGGGCTGCCCCGTGCAAAACCACTGCACAGAGCAGATATGTATGACATATTTATTATTTGAAAAATAAAACCTTTTCCTCTACAGTCACTTTATCTTATCCCAGCAAGTCTGATAACATACCTTTCTGTTAATGATTGAGTGCGAGTTCACTTTAATGAATATGTACTCTATGATAAAAAAATAAAGATTAACTATGAAGAGCGGCTGCAATCGCTCGATTTATTCTCCCTGGAGAAGAGACGTCTGAGGGGGGACATGATAGCAATTTATAAATATCTTAATGGGGATCTCAGCTTAGAAAAAAAGCTGTTCATTCGAAGGGATTGCATGAGGACTCGAGGACATACAATGCGATTAGAGGAGAAGCGTTTTAACCTCAGGCAACGAGGAGGGTTCTTTACTGTTAGGGCTTCAAGATTGTGGAATTCTCTACCACAAGAGGTGGTTTCTGCGGGTAGTATGGTGGCTTTCAAAAGACTCTTAGACTTACATCTCAAGGATCAGGACATTAAGGGCTATGTGAGATGATTACAGCCACACACACCTACACAGGTTGAACTGGGTGGACTATTGTCTTTATTCAACCTCACCTACTATGTAACTATGTAACAGTTGTTCCTCTTCCGGGTTCGGCGGCTCCGGCGCTGTGATTGGCCGGAGCCGCGATGACGTCACTCCCGCGCATGCGCGCGGGAGTCTTTTTCCGGCAAGCTCCCGGCATGGAAAGCTGAAGGTCCGCTGGACCTTCAGAGCGCCTGCGCCGCTCGCGTGAGCGGCTGCATGCAAAGCAAATATCTCCTAAACCGTGCCGGTTTAGGAGATATTAATTGTACCTACAGGTAAGCCTTATTATAGGCTTACCTGTAGTTAAAAGTGTCAAAAAGCGGTATACTACCGCTTTAAGGAATCCATATGTAGAAAAAAAATTTCAGGAAATGTGATCTGATAGGAAATGTATTGATCGTGACACAGATCTGAGAGCGCAGCAAGAGAAAGGAAAGATGAAAGGTTATTTTTGCAGACTTTCTTGACTTATGAGGATAAAAGCTAAACTGTTTTAACTCCAGGATACTTGCAAAATGTCACCATTGCAGCTGTTCAGTATGCATATGAGAAAGCTTCTTGTTGCCAAAGGAAAAAGAGCCCAGTTAACCACTTGACCTCCGGAAGATTTACCCCCTTCATGACCAGGTTACTTCTTGCAGGACGGCACTGCGTTACTTTAACTGACAATTGCGCGGTCATGCAAAAATGTACCCAAATAATTTTTTTTTTTTCCCACAAATAGAGCTTTCTTTTGGTGGTGTTTGATCACCACTGCGTTTTTTTTTTTTTTTTTTTTTTTTCATATTATGCGCTATAAACAAACAAAAAAACCCGACCATTTTGAAACCAAAAACAATATTTTTTACTTTCTGCTATAAAACATACCCAGTAAAAAATTTAATTTCTTCATAAATATGGGCCAATATGTATTCTGCTACATATTTTTGATAAAAAAATCCCAATTATTGTATATTAATTGATTTACGCCCGTTGTTTTCCAAACTGTGGCCCATGAGCCAAATGTGGCCCTTTATTTGTCTTTATCTGGCCCTTGAGACAATATTCCTTCCACTGGCACCAATGATGGGACACCTTTCATCCCACTAAAACAAAGGATGGGGCATCGTTTACTCCCACTGGCCACAGTCCAGCCCCCCTTAAGCCAAAAGGACATAAAACTTGCCCTTTATTTAAAAGGGTTGGAGACTCCTGGTTTACACAAACATTATAGCCTCTACAAACTATATTATAATATTCATGGAATTTTTATTTATTTTTATTACTAGTAATGGCGGCGGGCAGAGACTTGTAGTGGGACTGCGATATTGCGGCTGACAATCCGACACTAACTGCCAATTTTGACACTTTGCAGGAACCAGTGACACTAATATAGTGATCAGTGCTAAAAAATATGCACTGTCACTATACTAATGACACTGGTGGGAAGGGGTAAAAATTTTGAGCGATCAAAGGGTTAACTGTGTGCCTAGCCGGTGTTTATGTGTACTGTGTTTACTAGGGGAAGTGATGGATTTTAGTCCCTGCTTTGCAGAAATACAAAATCCATCCCTCACCCCCCGTCACAATGGAACTCTGCCTTGTCTAGAGCTTAGAACTTTATTCAGAGTCCCTGCGCGATGATTAGCGGGTGACAGCAGACATTGAGTGCCCAGCACCCGCAGTTAGGCTTCTGCTGTAAATAATCACAGCAGAAACAGTGTGTACGCGCCCCCTGCAGGCAGAAGTGCAGGATCGCGTATATATACTTGATCAAGCACAGAGCTGCCCCGCTGTACTAGTAAAACTCAGCAAGTGGTTAAGCAGAAATGTGCCATTGAAAAAGCTGTGACGCCATTGCTCCTGCACTGGCTGGGACCTGTAGGAGAAATCAGAGAGGCAGCTACATCACATCCACTCTCTGAACAAAAGAGGAAATGCCAACTACAGTTCCCATGAATGCATGGGAATAGCTTCTGTGAATGGGCAGGAATACAGTGTGAGGTCATGGTGGGTGGGGCAGACCTTAAGTCTCCTGGCCTGTCCCTCAACACATCAAAGGGAACCCAGGGTCCTGCCCACTAGATGGAGCAGCAGTGTGATGATATCCTGCTTGCTCTAAGGGCTAGTTCACACCACAAAAATGTCCTCCAGATCCGCTCCAGATGCGTTTCTGCGTGCACCTTTTTGACACGTTTTTGATGCATGCCGGTGTGTTTTTAATGCATTTCTGGATGCATTCCAGATGCTTTTTTTTTCTTGTTTTTTCTTGTTTTTTTCTTCCACTGTACTGGGCTCCAGTGCATTTTTGGTGTGTTTTATGATGCATTCCAGTGCTTTTTTTATGCGTTTGACTGTACAGTACATTCCACTGCAGGCAAAATGCAGCATGATGTTTTTTTTTTTTTTCTGGAACTGGAATGCACTGGAACTGAGCACGTGGTGTGAATTACGGCATTGAAAACCAGATATCCTACTTTCCTCCCATTTTTTGATGAAGGAAAAAAACGCACTGGACTGCATTTGGTATAAACTGGCCCTAACACAGGACTACGGAGGGGAAGCTACAAGACCGGTGGTCAGTGGAATAGTAGGGATCTCTGCCACCGGTCTTATAAATGGGAAATCAGGATCAATGGAAAAAGGAAGGAACACAATGAGGGTCATGAGTGGCTGCCTTTAAAGTCCCATACATTTTTTTTCTTGTTTTTTTCCCATTATACTTGGAGATGTGGAGCCACAACCTATTGAGTCCTGTCTCATAAACTCTTTTCTTTGGACAAAGGAAGGAACACCGCTCACTAACCCAGTGCATGAATATGTGCATGTGTGGCCTCAGCCAGTGCCTCTCCAGCCTGTGCTTGGATGGCCTTAGCGATACACGGAGCCTTGGCTCCAGCCGTGATGTCATCCCACCCCCTGCCGTGTACAACACATTTTGTTTTTAAAAGCTTTTATTTATTTTTTATATCTATAAAGATATTATATTATATTATGTTTTTGCAATACATTTGACAGTACCTTTTCTGTTGATTGCCTTAAAAGTCCCACAATTGAGGGTTTAATGATTGTGTATATCCATACCTCCAAACTTTTTGAGATGGGAACAAGGGACACCTACTAGCAAAAGTATATAGGCCTAGGACACACCTTCTGCCACGCCCCCAGTAAACGATCACCTTGCAAAACAACCCACTCCGTTTAAAATAGAAATTAAAGTCAAAACATTTTTGTATAGGTAAAAAAAAACGTAATAAATACCCTTTTCCCTTGTTTATAAGTGATCTCATTCCCTCTTTTCTCAGCTGCATAAGAGCTGGGGGGAGGAGAAGCAACAGCATATTGAGCTTCCCAGTAAATGGCTCTGCAGCGTGGGCATGTCAGGACAAGTCTGAGGATAGAATACTGTGTTCCCAGCATAGCTAGAGAACTGACCACACTGTGCTCTCCTATTTATTGTGGTCAGTTTTAAATAGGAAAGCAGAGGGACTAGCAGGAACATCAGTGATTTCCCACAAAGAAAGCAATACAAAGAGAACAGGATACCTTTTCATACAAGTACATGGTACAGCAGGCACATACCAGGAGTTTGAAGTATTGGGGTAACAAACGCTTTAAATGAGAATTATTAAAAAAAAAAAAAAAATGATTAGGTAAACCAACAAGTGCTTTTTTTACTACTACTACTATTTCTTTATATTGGCTTTTGAAATGTACAAATGCAGCAATTTAGACCTTGGGTGAAAGGTTTAGCACTGGGAAACTCTTTTTGAAGGATAAAAAGTGCTTTTTATATACAACTATACAGATCAGACTAAAATGAGGGACAAATGAGGAGGAAAGAGGGACTTTGTTTCAAATCAGGGACAGTCCCTCGAATTCAGGGACAGTCTCTCGAAATCAGGGACAGTTGGGAGCTATGGTATATCCAGGGGATGATAGCAACTGCTAAGCTGTCTACTTGATCTAGTATTGTAAAAAGATTGGAACGTGCATGGTGACCCTAAGGCTCCATGTACACGGGACGCTGGAAATGGCCGTTTAGGAGCAGTTGGGCGTTTTTTTCAGAAGCCCCTGAACCCATCTACATTTTATCTTATCTGTCCATGTACACCAGGTCGTTTACAGTCATTTGCAGGCAGTTGCGTTCAGGGACTGTTTTTAGAACGCAATTATTTGCGTTCGAACGTGTGTTTCCCGGCGTTTCAAACGCACAAACTCGTCCGAACGCGTCTAAACGCGTCCGACCGCGTCTGAACGCGATGACCCGCGTTTAGCGTTCGCGTTTTTCCATTTCAAAGGGGAATAATTTTTTTGACCTCTAGGAACGCTTCTAAACGCAAACGCCCGCAAACGCTGCTAAACGCCTGCTAAACGCGGGTACAAACGCGACTTAACGGACGTTTCAAACGTCCTAAAAATTCCAGCATTCAAAGGGACTTTTAACAACGTCCCGTGTACATGGAGCCTAAGACTGCCTTTCTATGTCTGTGTAGATAGCACTTGCCTTATGTTTTCATCCCATTAATATTTATTTCTGTTCCAGAAAACCTGTATGTATTCCCTTGTCAGTGGAATTATAGGCCAGATCACTGCATGTATGGCAGCAATTGTAAGTCTGCCGAAGAAGACGGTGTATCCATTCTTCATGGCAACCGAGGGGTATACCATGATGACAAACAGCCAGCATTCAGAGCCTTCTATGAAGTGTTACGAGATGTAAGTATTGCTTTAAATGTTTCCAATCGGTGAATGGGTTGCCAAAAATCCACTAGCCTACAGCTCCAAATTTCTTCCCATCCTGTTTTTATCAATTAATAGGGGCGGCTGCCCAGAGTCAGTGAGGACGTGGCTCATTTTGGCGGGGGGGGGGGGGGTAGTGAGTGTAGCACCCTGATAGGTAGGTGCTAGTGAGAAAGTATAGTTTTGGGCTCTGTCTGCTTACCAGAGGGGCTGCAGGTAAATCTATATTGAGAGCAGTATCTGTTAGTAAGGTCTGCTCATTGTTGTGCACTAAAAATTATGTGATGAAACACAATAAACATAGAATAAATACTGGGAGATAAATAAACAAATTGCCTTTCATAAAAAAATTTGTAAATAAATCGATAATAAAATTATTTACAGTGATAAGTGCTAAGACTATGTGATGAGAATAATGAAAATGATGGTGGGCAATAAATCGGTGCTGAAAGTTCAGTGAATATATTCCTTTCATGAAAGATCCATCATAGTGAATGACGTGCTAAAGTTCAAAACAAATATCAATAAGACACGGGGCCACTCCCTAACACTAGAGGAAAGGCGGTTTAACCTTAAAATACTTAGGGGGTTCTTCACTGTCAGAGCAGTAAGGATGTGGAATTCTCTTCCACAAGCAGTGGTATCAGCAGGGAGCATTGATAATTTCAAAAAAATATTAGATGGGCACCTTAAAGACCACAACATACAGGGGTATACAATGTACGGTTAACAGCAAACACACACACACATCATAGGTTGAACTGGATGGACTGATGTCTTTTTTCAACCTCACAAACTATGTAAAATAGTGGTGAACACTCAGTGGTGTAAACCGTGAGAATAATTTCCAACACCGGATGATTAAGCAAGAATCACTCTTCTGGGGGCACTGCACCCTTACCTTACTGCTGTAAGGAAACACCATGAAGTAAATCCACTGATGGTACTAGGGTAGATCCTGAATCTGATGGGGGGAATCCTGTTGTCCCCAATTCAGACAGACAAACATAGAAGGACAAGAGGCTCCATATAGTGTAGTATATTTTAAAATTTTTTTTATTGAATACAGTATAGAGAACTCACATTCAAGTAGAGTAAGAACAGCAAACACAGCGATTGGTTTATCCTCCAAACACAAACAACTAGCTGCACTTGCGGGTTCGCCTATCGTCTACGTCCCGACGCGTATCGTCGCGGTCACGTGACTTCCACAGGGCATCAATTTTGCACTGAATATATATTCACAATTTTTTTAGGGTACGTATTGTCTTTAAGTATTGGATTTATAGTTCATTTTTTGACTATTTGATTTATATACACCTTTAAATTATTTTCAGTATCTCTGAAGGTCTGAATACGGTTTTTGATCAGCGCAGCTCCACATTTATATCCTTATTCCATTGTACAGTTTTGGGAAAACTGACAAGACAGCTGTAGCTATCATTTGGTTTATATTGCTCTATCAGATGGGCAGGGGTCTCACTTTTCTTATCTAAGAATACAGCCACACATCACTGTTCACCAGCGAGGTCAAACACCCTAGTTCTGGGTCAGTGCAATGTGGTGTTGGGGGGGGGGGGGGGGGGGCTTAGTATACCATCAGGGGCTGGAGGCTTTTTTTGCAATATAGAATTCTTTGGGGTTCCCCATGAAGCCACATTTGAGGTGCCTGCATTTATCTCATCTCATGTCGGTTAAAGCAGTTTTAAAGCCAAAACCAAAATGTTACTATATTGTAGCTTACCAATCCCTAAAGTGTTACTAAACCCACAACAGTAAAATCAGTCTGTATATACAGTAAAGCATGCTTGTTATGATCACTGTGTAACCTAAGGAGTTAATCCTCTACTCAGTGATGGCAAACCTTGGCACTCCAGATGTTTTGGAACTACATTTTCCATGATGCTCCTCCACTCTGCAGTGTAGGTGAGCATCATGGGAAATGTAGTTCCAAAACATCTGGGGTGCCAAGGTTTGCCATCCCTGCGTCTACATTGTGTAAAAGCAATGTTTGATCCCGTCGTCCTCCCCTTTTTCTACAGTCCCCAATACAGCCTCTGCACATGCTCAGTGTGTATTACTGGGAAGTTTTTTTTTTTTGGGGGGGGTGCATGTGATTGGCATAGGGCCAATTAGCACTGTCCAGACAGAGAGGGTCAGGGGTCCTGAAGCCTTATAGGACAATCAAAGGAGAATGAAAACTCCTCCTACAAGGTTTAACCAGACACTGATAGAAGAAGTCACAAGACTGCTATATACTGCTGATGAGAAAATGTATTTAGCAGTTTATATTTACTAAAATAATTGCATTTCCATGTTCAGTGTACTGTGGGAGACCAGATATAGTGAATGCAGGCTCCTGGGTTTAATAACATGGTAGTATACTCTGCTTATTAACTTTTACCTACAGGTAACCCTCAAATAAGGCTTACCTGTAGGTAAAATTAATATCTCCTAAACCTGCATGGTTTAGGACAGTCATGTCCAAAGTCCGGCCCGCGGGCCAGTTGCGGCCCGTCCTTTAGTTTTATACGGCCCCCTGAGACACTGCTGACTTTTGTCAAAGAATTTCTCACTGAGACTCCTCACATCCCTCCCCGATGCCGATGAGATGGCTCGGGGGCGGGGCCTCTGGCCTCCCTCGGCAGCTCGGCTGCTCCCGAGTTCCGCCGAGTCTCGCTCCCCCCCCCCCCCCCCCCCACTTGGCCTTATCTGCCCGGCGCCGCCCACGACTGCGCAGGAGTGCAGAATTAATTTGAAAAATAGGAGCTGACCGAGGAGATGTCACTTCTACAATCCTACTGCCTGTGTGTGTATATGTATGTATGTATGGAGCTGACCAAGGAGCTGTCGCATCTACAATCCTACTGCCTGTTTCTGTAAGTGTGATTTTATTCATAAAGTACCAATGCTTATTATTTCCTATATATATATATATATATATATATATATATATATATATAATGTGTGTGTATATATATTATATATAATATGTGTGTGTGTTTGTGTATATATGTATGTATGTATGTATAATATGTGTGTGTGTGTATATATATATATATATATTGTAACAGGAAGTCAGCTAAATCTGGGAATGTAGTCACAGGAAGGAGATACATTTCCAGCTGACTTAGAAAGTCCATTAATTAATTTAGGGTGTTGGCTACAGAGCTAGCCAGCAGGAAGTTGAAAGGCCTTCAGCTGTTCAGAATGAGGAGATCAAGGCCTCTATAATTTGTCCAGAGAAAATCTATTGAGTGCTGCCTCCTGTCGCCGTGTAGGCTGGGAGAGGAGGACAGACATACGTGTACCTCCCGAAGCTGGTGGGCATGGGAGAAGGACTGCTGCCGCCTGTCGCCGTGTAGGCTGGGAGAGGGGGACAGTCGGATGTGTGCCTCCCGACAAGCTGGTGAGCATGGGAGAAGACCCCCTAAAGCGATGTGAAGCTAAGGAGGGTAACCAAGAGTGAAGACGTCTCAAAGGTGAGAAGACGAAGTGTTTCTGTGTGAAAGAAAACAAAGGGACATGTTCAATGGACAATGTTTGTGCTGTGTGAAAAGCAAACAAATGGACATTTGAGTGTCTGCTGTAGGATCAGCAGTGTCGGCCCAACAGTAGGTTGGAAAGACTTCTTAGGTAGGTTCCAGTTGTGAGAAGGTAGCCGCCCACAGAGGCAAGGATTTATTTTGTTTTATTTTATTTTGGATGTTTTGCTGCATGCACTTGTATGAAAAATAAACCTGTTGTTTGCAAGCACTTTTGGGCTATCTCTCTGTGAAAACGCACCCCCAAAGGGGTCATCCACGCCTACCACCGAGCTAATCCCTTACATATGGTGGAGGTATGCAGTGGGCATAAGCAGAGATCCCTGCAAGGAAGTGCAAATGTTTGATGAACTTTATCTGGTGCATGAGATTGCACAATCTATGTGTGCAGGAGAGAAGATCCTGACAGAAAAAAAAAAAAAAAAAGTGTTTTAAAGAGACAGCGGTCTCAAAATTATTTGATGAACTTTGTTGTGTCTGGTGCAAGTGACTGCACAAACTGTGTGTGCAGGAAAAGAGATCTTGCAAGAGAGAGAAAAACTACATGTGTTAAAGAGACAGTGGTCTGAAAATTTTTTGCTGGACTGTGAAAAATTTGTGGAGTTATTGAAGATGGGGCGATCCAAACGCCTGAAAAATGCAAAGATAGATGAAATGAGAGACCGGATTCTATGGATGGAGGGGATGTTGCCGTCTGAACCAGCCCCATCCATGCCTGAACGGAATCGGCTAAAGAGAAAAGTTGTTGTTCCTAGCAACACTGGGGCAAATGAAACTGCTTTGGAGACGCAGGGTTCTCAGATGAAAAGTAAACCCAAAATGGGGGAGATGCTGAAACAACGGAGCTTTGCAGCTCAACAAAAGGATCACCAAGAGAGCATGGCAGGCTGGAAACAGAGACGCCAGCAGCCAATGGAGGCCATCGGTTTGGAGGAAACCGAGTATGTGTGCAGGGCTGAGTTGGATGCCTTGCAACGGAAAATGGAAGAAAAGGAACAAGCCTTGGAATTGCTTAAAATGGAGCATAGAAACTTGCAGGAAATGAATGAACTACTCAAGTCTCATGTGTTACAGTGGGAAGAATCCACTGCTCTTCTTTTGGTCGAGTTGCAAAAACGCAGAGAGACTATAATGGAGAAAGATACCATCCTCATGGAAAAGGAAAGTGAAATTCAGACTTTGCAGAAGCAAAGTATGGCTGATATGTTGGAGTTGCGTAATCAGCTGGAAAAAAGTCTTCAGTCTTTGGGAGCTACAAAAATAGACCTGCAGGAGTCGCAGGAACAGAATGTCGCTCTGAAAACGACATTGTCTCTCAGCGACAACGAGAAAAGTGAAAGAGAGGCTAAATTACTGAGTACTGTGTATGAGCTCACTACTTTGAGCAATGTGGTAAATGAATGGCGTGCGGACTGTGAAAGTTGGAAAGGGGAAGCCCAACGTGTCCAGCAGCAGTTAAAGGAGAAAGAAGCCTGTGTGGCAGAATTACATTCTTATTCCCAGATGCTAGCCAATGAGGTGAAGGCTCTTATGCAGGGAAAAGGAGATTGTGAACATAAGAGGGAAAAAGTAGAGGCACAGCTTCTGGAATCGCAAGTCAAGGTGTCAGAAGGTGACCGATTGTGTGCTAAGCTGTCAGAGAAGGCAAACCGACTGCAGGTTGAGTTGGACAATGTTACAAATCAGCTTTCTCAAGCAGACAGCAAATCTAGAGAAATTGCGGAAGATTTTTCTATCTTGGAATCGCAGCTGCAAGACACGCAGGAACTCTTACAGGAAGAGAGGTGTCAAAGGCTGAGTTTTAGCACAAAGCTCAAACAAATGGAAGATGAGAAAAATGGCTTCCTGGAACAATTAAAAGAGGAGGCGGAAGCAAAGAAAAACCTATCAGAGCAAGTCGCAACATTGCAAGCTCAGATAGCGGATATGAAAAAACGCATGGAAGAAAGCGTTGGTTCATTACAGTGTGTTGAAGATGTGAAAAAGAAGTTTGATCAGATGCTTGGTGAAGAGAAGACTGTGTCTGCAAAATATGCAGAAGAACGCGACCGTGCAAAAACGGAGGCGCGTGATAACGAGAGCAAAGCCCTGTTCTTGGCTCGCTCTTTGGAGGAAGTTCTAGAGTGTAAGGCTGAACTAGAAAGTGTTAACAAACAGCTGCGTACAGAAATGGAAGAATTGGTCAGCTCCAAGGATGATGTTGTGAAAAGCGTTCAGGAGCTAGAAAAGTCTAAACGAGCCTTAGAACAGCAAGTAGAAGAGATGAAGATTCCGTTGCAGGAACTGGAAGAGGAATTCCAGGCAACAGAGGATCTGTCCCAAAGAGGGGATAGTGTGCCTGATGCAGTTTTTAAAAGGATCAGTGTTTTGGGGTCTGTCCTGAGTGAGCCTCAGAAATGTGATGACACGTGGCTTGAATCACCCCTTTGGAATAAACCGTTCCTTCAAAAACTTCAAGCATTGGAAAATGTATCATTAGAACTTCAGCAAATAAAGGAGTTGTGTAAGAAATGTGATGATTTCTCAGTTCAGGCTGAAAACCTAGTGGAGAAAACTAAAGCGGAGAAAACTAAAGCAAGTGATATAAATCTGGGAGGAAAAAGCAAACGCCACCTAGTGGAGAAAACTAAGGCTGTTGGTGAAAACGTGAAGCAAATGAATTTCAAGTGCCTTTCAGAGAATATTTCTAAAATGAAACTGGTAAAAGACGGGTGGCAGAAGTTTGATCGTGATCTTGAGATGCATTCCATGTGGAATTCAGATAGAGAAAAAGAACTAGGTGACCTTGAGCGGTCAAATAGTTCAGCAGAAAGTGCATTGAAGAAACCTGTAAAAGAATGTGTTGCAGTTCCATGCTTCTTCACTGATGCAGAGAGGAGGTCTATAATGGATACCACCCAGATCGCTGGGTTCAACTGTGTTGTTGCCTTTGACCCCTATGTTGGTGGAAGGAAAGTTGATGATGTTCTGGTTGGCTTCTTCTGTGAAGAGTTTGGCAAGAAATATAAACTGAATATCAAATCAAATAGTAGGCCTTTACTGCGACTCGCTCAGGAGGGCGAAAAGTTTAAGAAGTTGATGAGTGCAAATGCTTCAGATCTGCCTATGAATATGAAATGTTTGGTGAATGATATTGATATCTCTGGGAAAAGGAACAGGGGTCACTTTGAAGAAATGTGTGACAGCCTGTTGTCTCAATTGGAAAATCCTCTGCACAGCATCTTAGAGCAAGCAAAGCTCAAGAAGGAAGATCATTCCCTTTTACAACAAAAAGTCAATGATTGTGTACAGATGTATGGAGAGGCAACTCAAGTCACAGAGGGATGTCAAGAGTCCCTACTTGGAACAAAGCTTAGTGAAGCAAAGGTTCTCAAAGTTTTGTGGAAAACATTTATGGATTGCAGAGAGAGGCGTCTTAAGAATGTTGAAGACATTAAGACTAGCCCAATTGAGTTGCCTATGGATCACGGTCCTCCATGGTGGATTGGACAGACGGTTATGAGGGACAAGCTGTCTGACATTTATGAGAAAGCTGTCAATGAAGATGACAGAAACGAGAAGGAGCAAAATGATGCCAAAAATGCAGTTGAAGAATGTGTATATGAGATGAGAGACAAACTGTGTGGCATTTATGAGAAATCCGTCAATGAAGATGACAAAACAGTTTCATCCGGAAGCTTGAGGATAATAGGAGGCTTATCAGTGAGTCAGCAGTGCTTGACACATGCGTGCCTGGAAATCTGTGTCCCAACCCTAGGGTTGAAACAAGAGGGGGGGGTATGTAACAGGAAGTCAGCTAAATCTGGGAATGTAGTCACAGGAAGGAGATACATTTCCAGCTGACTTAGAAAGTCCATTAATTAATTTAGGGTGTTGGCTACAGAGCTAGCCAGCAGGAAGTTGAAAGGCCTTCAGCTGTTCAGAATGAGGAGATCAAGGCCTCTATAATTTGTCCAGAGAAAATCTATTGAGTGCTGCCTCCTGTCGCCGTGTAGGCTGGGAGAGGAGGACAGACATACGTGTACCTCCCGAAGCTGGTGGGCATGGGAGAAGGACTGCTGCCGCCTGTCGCCGTGTAGGCTGGGAGAGGGGGACAGTCGGATGTGTGCCTCCCGACAAGCTGGTGAGCATGGGAGAAGACCCCCTAAAGCGATGTGAAGCTAAGGAGGGTAACCAAGAGTGAAGACGTCTCAAAGGTGAGAAGACGAAGTGTTTCTGTGTGAAAGAAAACAAAGGGACATGTTCAATGGACAATGTTTGTGCTGTGTGAAAAGCAAACAAATGGACATTTGAGTGTCTGCTGTAGGATCAGCAGTGTCGGCCCAACAGTAGGTTGGAAAGACTTCTTAGGTAGGTTCCAGTTGTGAGAAGGTAGCCGCCCACAGAGGCAAGGATTTATTTTGTTTTATTTTATTTTGGATGTTTTGCTGCATGCACTTGTATGAAAAATAAACCTGTTGTTTGCAAGCACTTTTGGGCTATCTCTCTGTGAAAACGCACCCCCAAAGGGGTCATCCACGCCTACCACCGAGCTAATCCCTTACAATATATATATATATAATATATGTATGTATGTGTGTGTGTATATATATGTATATGTGTGTGTATGTGTATATATATATATATATATATATATATATATATATATATATATATATAGATACAGTATATGTATGTGTGTGTATATGTATATGTGTGTGTATATATAATGTGTGTGTGTATATATAACATGTGTGTGTATATTTAATTTTAATGTTTCAAATGTCAGGCAAAATGGTCGGCCCTCACGCATGTTCACTTCATCAAATCTGGCCCTCTTTGAAAAAAGTTTGGACACCACTGGTTTAGGAGATATTCACCCTGCATGCAACCGCTGACACCAGCAGCGCATGTGCCGGACCTTCAGAGCTCCTTTCCGGAAAGTGAAATTCCGCGTGCATGTGCGGGGGTGACATAATCGCGGCTCCGGCCACTCACAGCGCCAGACCTGCCGAACCCGGAAGAGATGCCGAGGGAACATGTCAGCTGCCTCAGCGGTGTCCGGGTGACCATGTCGGGGCTTCGTTATAAGGAAGGGCTCAAAATTTTAAGGCCTGAGCTACTAGCCAGACCTTAAGAGTTACTCGCCACTTGTTGCCCCACCCAAACCCTACCCTGCACCACCCCTAAACACGCCCTCGTAAAATATCTCATAAAATTACACTGTTAAATGTTTTATTCAGAATTAAGTTACAAAAATAAATATCAACAACAACAACCGAGAGAGAGAGGGTTCAACAGAGAGAGAGGGGGTTTGACAGAGAGAGACAAGGGGGGGGGGTTGACAGAGAGAGGGGGTGACAGGGAGAGAGAGGGGGCTGACACGGGGAGACAGGCAAAGGGGGGTGACAGGAAGAGAGAGGGAGAGAGGGGGGTGACACAGAGAGAGGGAGAGAGGGGGGTGACACAGAGAGAGAGAGGGGGGTGACAGAGAGAGAGAGAGAGAGAGAGAGAGAGAGAGGGGGGAGTGACACAGAGAGAGAGAGAGAGAGAGGGGGGTGACAGAGAGAAAGGGAGGGGGTTACACAGAGAGAGAGAGGGGGGGTGACAGAGAGAGAGAGGGGGGGGGGTGACAGAGAGGGAGAGGGGTGACAGAGAAAGAGAGAGAGGGGGGGGTGACACAGAGAGAGAGAGAGAGAGAGAGGGGGTGACAGAGAGAGAGGGGGGGTGAGAGAGAGAGAGAGAGAGAGAGAGAGAGAGAGAGAGAGGGGGGTGACACAGAGAGAGGGAGAGAGGGGGGTGACAGAGAGAGAGAGAGAGAGGGGGTGACACAGAGAGACAGAGAGAGAGAGAGAGAGGGGGGGTGACAGAGAGAGAGGGGGGGTGAGAGAGAGAGAGAGAGAGGGGGGGTGACACAGAGAGAGGGAGAGAGGGGGGTGACACAGAGAGAGGGAGAGAGGGGGGTGGGTGACACGGAGAGAGGGGGGTGACACGGAGAGAGGGGGTGACACGGAGAGAGGGGGGGTGACACGGAGAGAGAGAGGGTGGGTGACACGGAGAGAGGGTGGGTGACACGGAGGGAGAAAGGGGGGGTGACACGGAGGGAGAAACGGGGGGGGACACAGAGGGAGAGAGAGAGAGGGGGTGACAGAGAGAGATAGAAATGGTGTAGAAATACCACTATAAATAGACTATAAATTATAGACTGTTGTGTGATCCTCTGCGCTTAAAGGTCAAAGAAAAAATATATAGATAAATCAATATCACAAATGCTGCTACTTAATAGTTAATATGTAGAATTGAAATTCATCAAAAAACTCTAGGTCTTTCTGACTAAAACTTCAGTAGCGCAGGGATGGTGGTAACCTCCTACCATTCATACAATAGGTTCAATTGAATCACTACGGGTGCTGATGTACCACAATGAAAATATAATAAACCAAACAATTATAAATATAAACTTCACAGACGAGTTAATGCATAAGATGAATGCATAAATAATGCCCTGAATGCCCTGATTATCAGTTAAGCTCCAGCAGTGCCCATCAGTGATGCCAGTCAGTGCTGCCTTTTTAGTGCTCATCAGAAGTACCCATCAGTACCACCTATCAGTGCCCATCAGTGCGGCATATTAGTGCCTCCTCAGTGCCGCCTCATTAGTGCTGCCTCATGAGTGCCGCCAATCAGTGCCCATTAGTACAGCCTCATCAGCGCACTTCAGTGAATGAGGAAAAATACTTATTTATAAAATTTTGTGACAGAAACTAAGAAAAACTATTTTTTTTTTCAAAATTTTCTGTCTTTTTTTTTTTTTTTTTGCAAAAATAAAAAAAAGCAGCGGTGATTACGTAAATACCACCAAAATAAAGCTCTATTTGTGTGAAAAAAAATTATACAAATTTTGTTTGGATACAGTGTTGCATGACCGTGCAATTGTCATTCAAAGTGCTCTGAAAGCTGAAAATTGGCCTGGGCAGGAAGAGGGTGAAAGTGCCCGGTATTGAAGCGGTTAAAGTCCTTGATTTTCCTGTAGAATAGTGTTCCTGAGATTTTAATTCTCAGTATTTTAATGGTTATGTGAAGCAAAACATTTTATACTCACTGTTTTTACAACTGTCCCTGAAGCTGAGTTAATGATTACCTTCTCCCTATCTGTAATCATAACCAGCCCTGTACAGAAGGTAATACTGGCCTTTCAGTTTTTCTCTGTGATCCCTCTTGTCTTTAGATGGGAAACTATATGTGAACCCTCACCTTGTAAAACAACCCATTCAGTCTAAAATAGAAATGAAAGGAAAAACATTTGTGTGTAGATACAAAAAAATACAGTAAGTACTTTTTTCCCCATTTTTATAAGGCTCCATTCAAACCTAGGCGATTTGAATTGCAGACGGAATCGCCACAATTCTGACCACGATTCCAGAATCATGGCAAAAATGTGGAACGCGTTTGTAATGTCATGTTATTTCTCGATGGCACCCTAAACACAGTGCCATTTAAGCCCCGGTTCACACTAGGGCGACCTGTGAGGCGACCTGGTCGACTCACAGGTCGCCGCAGGTCGCCTCCCATAGGGAAGCTACGGACCCGTTCTAATAGGAGCGACACAAGTCGCTCCGACCTAGAAAAAGGGTCCGGAGCTTCTTTGGGGCGACCAGGAGGCGACCGCCATAGACTTCAATGTTATGAAGTCTGTGGCGGCCGCTCTGAGGTCGCGGCGCGCTGCTCGCACCGCGATCTCGGAGGTCGCCCCTGAAAGTAGCGTCGCGCCAGTGTGAACCGGCGCTTACCGTGATTGTTGCGTGACAAAACCGCAGGACGTGTTTCATTTAAAATAAGTTTCAGAAATTGCCTAGGTGTGAATGGAGCCTAAGTGATCTGTTTTCTGCTGTATAAGGAGCTCAGTGAGCTGGGGGAGGAGAAACCACAGCACACTGATCGTACTAGTGAATGTCTGTGCAGAGTGGGTGGGGGCGGGGGGGATTGTCAGGATTAGTCCGTTCATTGGAGGCGAGCAAGCTGAGTTCCCAGCACAATATGAAACAGTGCAGCGCAACAGAACATAATCTAATAAATTGAATATAGAGAAAGAATGTCCATAAAGCCCAAAGGATGCATGCGATCGAGATTAGTGATTAAATAAAAGGGAGGAAGCTTCTCATCCAGGTGACAGACCCTTCACCAGTGGATGCACACCGCGCTCACCTGAAATATATGACCTCTGTATTACTAGCAGGTCCAATGAGCTTTCCGATAAAGGGTATTGTCAAAACAGCAGCGGGCTCCAACTTCAACCAATCTACAGTATTTAGCAAGCTGAAGGCAGGGGCTTCTCCTCCGGGGATATCTCGTCTCAGGTCCCCGAGAGTGACAGGTCCTCCGTTCCTCACAGATAAGTAAAAACAGATCTAAGTGCTCTCTGTATTATAAAACTATTTATTAATAAATAGATGCACTGACATGAATAGCATGAATGAGCGCTGTTAGTAAAATCCTGAATGGTAGGTAAATACAGCGATACTAGCAGCCAAGCAAGCCGAGGATAGCAGCGTGTGACGTCAAATAGCAGCTCCACCTCCTCTGAGTTCCCAGCACAGATAGAGAACTGACCATAGAAATTAGTAGGCAGCCGCTCCTGCACGAACCGCCGTAACCATACGTCGGTCGCCCACAGGAGGCTAGGGGGCGAGCATGCGCCGGTGTAATCCCGCCCCCGCTCGTCAGCAGGGAAGCCGATGCATGGGGCAGGGCGGCTCCGATTGCCATCTGACACCCGCAATCATTCCCCGCTGAGACAGAACAACGGTCGGCTGTTGTAAACACAGCTGATCGTTCGTCTCTCTGGAATGATCACAGAATGTCTGCGATCCTTTGATATAGGAACAGAGGGCTCTGTGATCATTTCACAAGCCAAGCCCCCCACAGTTAGAATCACTCCCTTAGGCTCACAATTAACCCCTTGATCCCTCACAATGAAACAAAAAACAATAAAAATGACATAAATCTTTCCCGTAGTTAGTAGGCGCAGTAAATTTTGCGCAAACCAATCAAAATACGCTTATTGTGATTTTTTTTTTTTTACCAGAAATATGTATCAGAAAACAAATTGGCCTAAAATGTTAAAAAAGAAAAATTTTGAGAATGTCATGTAGCAGAATGTGAAAAATATTGTTGTTTTTTTTCAGAATTGTCTCTCTTTTTTTGTTTATAGCGCAAAAAATAAATATCGCACAGGTGATCAAATACCACCAAAAGAACGCTCTATTTGTGGGAAAACAAGGACGTAAATTTTGTTTGGGTACAGCATTGCAGGATCGCGCAATTTTCAGATAAAATCACGCAGTACCAAGTTGAAAAAGTGGCCTGGTCATTAAGGGGGCAAATCAATTCCGGTCTTAAAGTGGTTAATGGGTTTTTTCTTTCCCCAAAAAATTGCGTTTGAAAAATTGCTTTGCAAATACCGTGTGACATAAATTGCAACGACCGCCATTTTGTTCTCTAGGGTCTCTGCTAAAAAATATATAAAATATATATAACGTTTGTGGGTCCTGAGTCATTTTCTAGCAAAAAAACGATTTTTACATGTATGAGAGAAATGCCAGAATTGGCCTGGGCAAAACGCACAAAACTTGTGGCAAAATACGCAATGCTAAATTTGCGCCTGGCTCAGTGCTAAAATTTGGTACATAGAGCTTCTTTGACGCAGTTTTGGAGCAAAAAGACGGCCATTCAAAATGAATGATACCGCTCCAAAAACACACAAAAAAGGCAGCATTGCTTGGTGTTACTCAAGTGTAAATGGGGCCTTGGGAGCACTTAATAGGAATCCCTGTACTGTATTCTAGTCTGTGTTCAGCAACAAGTAGTAGCTTTTTTTTTTATTTATTTTCTTTTTTTGAGTGATTACTTCCACAATCTTGTGTGATTATCTTTGTACACTATTCCTTTACCTTAAGAGCCATTCACACTAGCACAACTTGTGAGGCGACTTGTGTAGCCCCAGGTCGCTTGACATAACAAAAGCAATGTTAATCAATCAGTGCCGTCTTAATTGGCACAACTGAAGTTGCTCCGACTTCAGAAAAGGGTCCTGTACTACTTTGAGGCGACCTGTGATCCGACTTGTCCCATAGACTTCAATGGGAGTCACCACCTTATCTTAATTGAAGCGACTTGTTATCAGACTTTCCAGGAAGAAGAAAGAGATTAGCCAGGCATTCCCCACATTGCAGCCATGCCTATATGGTATATATATATATATATATATATATATATATATATATATATATATATATATGTAATGGTATATATATTCCATTATCTCTGCTTGGTCTGTGTGAGTGGCACTGGTGGACACAGATAAGTGGCACTGGTGGACACTGATTCATGGCACTGATACGTGGCACTGATATGTGGCACTGGTGGACACTGATTCGTGGCACTGATACGTGGCACTGGTGGACACTGATTTGTGGCACTGATACGTGGCACTGGTGGACACTGATACGTGGCACTGATACGTGGCACTGATACGTGGCACTGATACATGGCACTGGTGGACACTAATTAGTGGCACTGATACGTGGCACTGATACGTGGCACTGGTGGATACTGATTCGTGGCACTGATATGTGGCACTGGTGGACACTGATTCGTGGCACTGATACGTGGCACTGGTGGACACTGATACGTGGCACTGATGGACACTGATACGTTGCACTGGTGGACACTGATACGTGGCACTGGTGGACACTGATTCGTGGCACTGATATGTGGCACCGGTTAACACTGATTCTTGGCACTGATACATGGCACTGATACGTGGCACTGGTGGACACTGATACATGGCACTGATATGTGGCACTGGTGGACACTGATTTGTGGCACTGATACGTGCCACTGGTGGACACTGATTCATGGCACTGATATGTGGCACTGGTGGACACTGATTCGTGGCAGTGGTGGGCAGTGGCACTGGTGGACACATACGTGGCACTGGTGGGCAGTGGCGCTGGTGGACAGTGATACATGGCACTGGTGGGCAGTGGCACTGGTGGACACATACGTGGCACTGGTGGGCAGTGGCACTGGTGGACACTTATACGTGGCACTGGTGGGTAATGAGGAAATTAGTAAAAAAAAAACAGAAAAGGGGAATTAGGTCACAACACATCATATTCTGATTGGCCGCGCAAAATAATTAACAAGTAGCGCTGAAGTCGCGGTAAAATCGCGGTAAAATGGTCGCGGCAGTGTGAACCGGCTCTAAATGATAAAAAGAGCAATTAAAAATAAGGAATGCATAAAAAAGATTAAAATAAATTGATTGTCTGCACACAAATTGGGCCATGATTTTGCATAGTTCCAATTTTGTGTTTTGGTTTTTTTCCGTTGATGTCCTTCTTGCTCCTTTTTTTCCCTTGCAGTACCCATTTGATGGAAACCTCTACCAGGAAATGTACTATCCTCTGCAGTCCAAATTCCTAGCGAGTGTCCACACTCTGTGCGGTCGAATCCCCCAGGTCTTCCTTAAGCAGATTGAGATGACCATGAAGAGAGTCTACGAAAGGCGAGTGATTGTCTACGCTGGGGGGCGCAGAAGGGGATAAGGATTCTGTTGGGATGAATACCTCAAATATTTTCTGGATGGAATCTGTAAACAACCAAAACAAAACCTTGGACTCTATTCAAATGAAGTTTGACATGGACAAGGTTTTTATTGTTGGATGCGAAGGGGAAAAACTATGCAAACATAACCAGCGCCATTTTGGATTACAGTATTCAGAAGCTTAAATGGACCAATGTGAAGATGTAAGGTGGAGTGACCTCAAGCCACGGCAAGTCCTGGGCAGGAGACGGTGCATTTAGTATACCAAAAAAAAATGAGTTTTTGTGATAATTTTACATTTTTTTATAACACAGAATGGATATATTTTATTTCTTTGTAAGAAACATGATGCTTCTTTTTTAATAACTTGGTTTTTGCTGTGTCCTTCAGAACTGTGGTATGGTTTACCAACACTGCTTCTGATCTCAATGGATGGTTGTTAACCCTGTGTCTTCCATACCATTGGTTACAAGTTGCGTCTTATTAGTCAAGTACAGTGGCAGCATCAAATGCTGCAAATTACCAATGGTGTGCCTCCTCTTTTGTACAGGGGATATTAAAGGAATGGATCAAAAGTCTGCTAGAGACCATCGTTCTTGTCTTAAAGGTTGTTTATCTGAAGGACTGTGTTTTTGCCTCCTTAGGTTGGGAATGTTGTTTTTTTCGGTAATGCAGGGCTAGCTAAAGCTAGCTAAACCCCTAGAAAAAAAAAATATATATATTGTAAGGGATTAGCTCGGTGGTAGGCGTATGGGTGACCCCTTTGGGGGTGCGTTTTCACAGAGATAGCCGATTAGAGGTTGAAAAACAAGACTGATTTATTCATGCAATTTACTTAACACAATTGCAAGCATCAAAACAGCCAAAATAAAATAAAAGACAAAATAAATCCTTGCCTCTGTGGGCGGCTACCTTCTCACAGCTGGAACCTACCTAAGAAGTCTTTCCAACCTACTGTTGGGCCGACACTGCTGATCCTACAGCAGACACTCAAATGTCCATTTGTTTGCTTTTCACACAGCACAAACATTGTCCATTGAACATGTCCCTTTGTTTTCTTTCACACAGCACATGTTCATTTATAACAGGATCCTTTACTCTTCAGATTCTTCACATGGAACACAGTTCATTTAACAGGTCCCTTTACTCTTCACACTCTTCACATGGAACACTTCTCTTCACACTCTTCACATGGAACACTTTGTCTTCTCACCTTTGAGACGTCTTCACTCGTGGTTACCCTCCTTAGCTTCACATTGCTTTAGGGGGTCTTCTCCCATGCTCACCAGCTTGTCGGGAGGCACACATCCGACTGTCCCCCTCTCCCAGCCCACACGGCGACAGGCGGCAGCAGTCCTTCTCCCATGCCCACACGGCGTCGGGAGGTACACGTATGTCTGTCCTCCTCTTCCCAGCTCACACAGCGACAGGAGGCAGCACTCAATAGATTTTCTCTGGACAAATTATAGAGGCCTTGATCTCCTCATTCTGAACAGCTGAATGGTTTTCAACTTCCTGCTGGCTCTTTTTGCAGCCAACACCCTATAGTATCAGTGAATTTTTCAAAGCAGGTGGGAATGTACTGGGACTTCCTGTGACTACATTCCCAGATTTACCTGACTTCCTGTCACATACCCCCCCCTCTTGTTTCAACCCTAGGGTTGGGACACATATTTCCAGGCACGCATGTGTCAGGCACTGCTGACTCACTGATAAGCCTCCTATTATCCTCAAGCTTCCGGATGAAACTGTTTTGTCATCTTCATTGACAGATTTCTCATAAATGCCACACAGTTTGTCTCTCATCTCATATACACATTCTTCAACTGCATTTTTGGCATCATTTTGCTCCTTCTCGTTTCTGTCATCTTCATTGACAGCTTTCTCATAAATGTCAGACAGCTTGTCTCTCATAACCGTCTGTCCAATCCACCATGGAGGACCGTGATCCATAGGCAACTCAATTGGGCTAGTCTTAATGTCTTCAACATTCTTAAGACGCCTCTCTCTGCAATCCATAAATGTTTTCCACAAAACTTTGAGAACCTTTGCTTCACTAAGCTTTGTTCCAAGTAGGGACTCTTGACATCCCTCTGTGACTTGAGTTGCCTCTCCATACATCTGTACACAATCATTGACTTTTTGTTGTAAAAGGGAATGATCTTCCTTCTTGAGCTTTGCTTGCTCTAAGATGCTGTGCAGAGGATTTTCCAATTGAGACAACAGGCTGTCACACATTTCTTCAAAGTGACCCCTGTTCCTTTTCCCAGAGATATCAATATCATTCACCAAACATTTCATATTCATAGGCAGATCGGAAGCATTTGCACTCATCAACTTCTTAAACTTTTCGCCCTCCTGAGCGAGTCGCAGTAAAGGCCTACTATTTGATTTGATATTCAGTTTATATTTCTTGCCAAACTCTTCACAGAAGTAGTCAACCAGAACATCATCAACTTTCCTTACACCAACATAGGGGTTAAAGGCAACAACACAGTTGAACCCAGCGATCTGGGTGGTATCCATTATAGACCTCCTCTCTGCATCAGTGAAGAAGCATGGAACTGCAACACATTCTTTTACAGGTTTCTTCAATGCACTTTCTGCTGAACTATTTGACCGCTCAAGGTCACCTAGTTCTTTTTCTCTATCTGAATTCCACATGGAATGCATCTCAAGATCACGATCAAACTTCTGCCACCCGTCTTTCACCAGTTCCATTTTGGAAACACTCCCTGAAAGGCACTTATTCATTTGCTTCACGTTTTCACCAACAGCCTTAGTTTTCTCCACTAGGTGGCGTTTGCTTTTTTCTCCCAGATTTATATCACTTGCTTTAGTTTTCTCCGCTTTAGTTTTCTCCACTAGGTTTTCAGCCTGAACTGAGAAATCATCACATTTCTTACACAACTCTTTTGTTTGCTGAAGCTCTAATGATACATTTTCCAATGCTTGAAGTTTTTGAAGGAACGGTTTATTCCAAAGGGGTGATTCAAGCCACGTGTCATCACATTTCTGAGGCTCACTCAGGACAGACCCCAAAACACTGATCCTTTTAAAAACTGCATCAGGCACACTATCCCCTCTTTGGGACAGATCCTCTGTTGCCTGGAATTCCTCTTCCAGTTCCTGCAACGGAATATTCATCTCTTCTACTTGCTGTTCTAAGGCTCGCTTAGACTTTTCTAGCTCCTGAACGCTTTTCACAACATCATCCTTGGAGCTGACCAATTCTTCCATTTCTGTACGCAGCTGTTTAACACTTTCTAGTTCAGCCTTACACTCTAGAGCTTCCTCCAAAGAGCGAGCCAAGAACAGGGCTTTGCTCTCGTTATCACGCACCTCCGTTTCTGCACGTGCGCGTTCTTCTGCATATTTTGCAGACACAGTCTTCTCTTCACCAAGCATCTGATCAAACTTCTTTTTCACATCTTCAACACACTGTAATGAACCAACGCTTTCTTCCATGCGTTTTTTCATATCCGCTATCTGAGCTTGCAATGTTGCGACTTGCTCTGATAGGTTTTTCTTTGCTTCCGCCTCCTCTTTTAATTGTTCCAGGAAGCCATTTTTCTCATCTTCCATTTGTTTGAGCTTTGTGCTAAAACTCAGCCTTTGACACCTCTCTTCCTGTAAGAGTTCCTGCGTGTCTTGCAGCTGCGATTCCAAGATAGAAAAATCTTCCGCAATTTCTCTAGATTTGCGGTCTGCTTGAGAAAGCTGATTTGTAACATTGTCCAACTCAACCTGCAGTCGGTTTGCCTTCTCTGACAGCTTAGCACACAATCGGTCACCTTCTGACACCTTGACTTGCGATTCCAGAAGCTGTGCCTCTACTTTTTCCCTCTTATGTTCACAATCTCCTTTTCCCTGCATAAGAGCCTTCACCTCATTGGCTAGCATCTGGGAATAAGAATGTAATTCTGCCACACAGGCTTCTTTCTCCTTTAACTGCTGCTGGAAACGTTGGGCTTCACCTTTCCAACTTTCACAGTCTGCACGTAATTCATCTACCACATTGCTCAAAGTGGTGAGCTCATACACAGTACTCAGTAATTTAGCCTCTCTTTCACTTTTCTCTTTGTCGCTGAGAGACAATGTCGCTTTCAGAGCAACATTCTGTTCCTGCGACTCCTGCAGGTCTATTTTTGTAGCTCCCAAAGACTGAAGACTTTTTTCCAGCTGATTACGCAACTCCAACATATCAGCCATACTTTGCTTCTGCAAAGTCTGAATTTCACTTTCCTTTTCCATGAGGATGGTATCTTTCTCCATTATAGTCTCTCTGCGTTTTTGCAACTCGACCAAAAGAAGAGCAGTGGATTCTTCCCACTGTAACACATGAGACTTGAGTAGTTCATTCATTTCCTGCAAGTTTCTATGCTCCATTTTAAGCAATTCCAAGGCTTGTTCCTTTTCTTCCATTTTCTGTTGCAAGGCATCCAACTCAGCCCTGCACACATACTCGGTTTCTTCCAAACCGATGGCCTCCATTGGCTGCTGGCGTCTCTGTTTCCAGCCTGCCATGCTCTCTTGGTGAGCCTTTTGCTGAGCTGCAAAGCTCCGCTGAAAATCCGCATTTGCCTGCTGTTGAGCTGCATTTGCTTGCTGTTGAGCTGCATTTGATATAATCAGAGGTTTCAACATCTCCTCCATTTTGAGTTTACTTTTCATCTGAGCACACTGCGTCTCCATAGCAGTTTCATCAGTGTTGCTAGGGACAACAACCTTCCTCTTTAGTAGACTCTCTTTAGGCATGGATGGGGCTGGTTCAGACGGCAACATCCCCTCCATCCAAAGAATCCGGTCTCTCATTTCATCTATCTTTGCATTTTTCAGGCGTTTGGACCGCCCCATCTTCAATAACTCCACAAACAAATTTTTCACAGTCCAGCAAACAATTTTCAGACCACTGTCTCTTCAACACATGTAGTTTTTCTCTCTCTTGCAGGATCTCTTTTCCTGCGCACACAGTTTGTGCAGTCACTTGCACCAGACACAACAAAGTTCATCAAAAAATTTTGAGACCGCTGTCTCTTTAAAACACTTTTTTTTTTTTTTTTTCTGTCAGGATCTTCTCTCCTGCACACATAGATTGTGCAATCTCATGCACCAGATAAAGTTCATCAAACATTTGCACTTCCTTGCAGGGATCTCTGCTTATGCCCACTGCATACCTCCACCATATGTAAGGGATTAGCTCGGTGGTAGGCGTATGGGTGACCCCTTTGGGGGTGCGTTTTCACAGAGATAGCCGATTAGAGGTTGAAAAACAAGACTGATTTATTCATGCAATTTACTTAACACAATTGCAAGCATCAAAACAGCCAAAATAAAATAAAAGACAAAATAAATCCTTGCCTCTGTGGGCGGCTACCTTCTCACAGCTGGAACCTACCTAAGAAGTCTTTCCAACCTACTGTTGGGCCGACACTGCTGATCCTACAGCAGACACTCAAATGTCCATTTGTTTGCTTTTCACACAGCACAAACATTGTCCATTGAACATGTCCCTTTGTTTTCTTTCACACAGCACATGTTCATTTATAACAGGATCCTTTACTCTTCAGATTCTTCACATGGAACACAGTTCATTTAACAGGTCCCTTTACTCTTCACACTCTTCACATGGAACACTTCTCTTCACACTCTTCACATGGAACACTTTGTCTTCTCACCTTTGAGACGTCTTCACTCGTGGTTACCCTCCTTAGCTTCACATCGCTTTAGGGGGTCTTCTCCCATGCTCACCAGCTTGTCGGGAGGCACACATCCGACTGTCCCCCTCTCCCAGCCCACACGGCGACAGGCGGCAGCAGTCCTTCTCCCATGCCCACACAGCGTCGGGAGGTACACGTATGTCTGTCCTCCTCTTCCCAGCTCACACAGCGACAGGAGGCAGCACTCAATAGATTTTCTCTGGACAAATTATAGAGGCCTTGATCTCCTCATTCTGAACAGCTGAATGGTTTTCAACTTCCTGCTGGCTCTTTTTGCAGCCAACACCCTATAGTATCAGTGAATTTTTCAAAGCAGGTGGGAATGTACTGGGACTTCCTGTGACTACATTCCCAGATTTACCTGACTTCCTGTCACAATATATATATTATTTAGATAAAAAATTACCGCGCTAGGTCACACCCAGGACATATGAATGTAGCAAAGGCAGCCAGTACAAAAACAACTAATCAAGAATACAAAGTACAGCGCCAATATGAACTCAAATGCTGGGAAATTTCATTATGAGGAAAAAGTCCAACAGATGCAAATGATGAAAATCCACAGTTGAAGATAAAAGTCCAGCCACCAAGGAGTGGAATCAATATAGCTGAAAAAACATCAACACCGCGTGCACCAGAATGACAATAATGTCTGCTTACCGGAACCTCATGACCCCCTGTTAGAGTGGGTCAAATGAGCGTGTAGTAGAAATATCCAAAGAGGGGGTCCTCTAGGCTAAGGGAACCAATCCAATGAGATCACTCCAAACATGCAGGTTTCCGGTGCCCAGACAGATCAGTGCAGCAGATGACAGCATAGATATACCATGAACCTCAAAAATGAAGAGGGAGACTCCAATGGCATAGTAAACTAAAATCTTTAATGAATAGGAAAATAATAAATGACAACTCACAATCCGAACAAGTTAATGCGCATGTCGACACGCTGCTTCAGGCTTTAATTTCCATGCGCACCGGAAACCTGCATGTTTGGAGTGATCTCATTGGATTGGTTCCCTTAGCCTAGAGGACCCCCTCTTTGGATATCTCTACTACACGCTCATTTGACCCACCCTAACAGGGGGTCATGTGGTTCCGGTAAGCAGACATTATTGTCATTCTGGTGCACGCGGTGTTGATGATTTTTCAGCTATATTGATTCCACTCCTTGGTGGCTGGACTTTTATCTTCAACTGTGGATTTTCATCATTTGCATCTGTTGGACTTTTTCCTCATAATGAAATTTCCCAGCATTTGAGTTCATATTGGCGCTGTATTTTGTATTTTGTATATATATATTATTAGACCTTTTTTACTGTGACCATCTGAAGAGCTTGTACTATAAAGTGGGAATTTGGATAGACAAGTTTTAATTGGTGATACCAAGAAAGAAAAAGAGAAGGGTCGACAGGAATTCAAAATCGTTCTAGACTATAATGTTCACTATAGGAAAGTTGACAGGGTTATTTCCAAACATTGGGGAATCCGCTTGAGAGATCGGGTATCAGGTTCAGTACTGCCCCCACGTCCCCAGTTTATTTATAGACCTGCTCCCACATTAAAGCGGAGTTCCAGCCTATTTTGCAACTTTAGTGATTCCTGGAGTGCTCGCTATGCTGATCAACAATTGGGCATTTTCAATTTTTTTTCGGGGGTCCCTTACCTTATTTTCAGGGCATTTTTGATTGTACTTCCTCCTTCTCCCCCCTCTGTGGCCACGGCCACCGACATCACTTTCGCCTTTGCACTGCATCCTGGGAGCTGTTTGTCATCACTCCCAGGAGGCTGGAATCAGGAAGAACTCTCAGAACACTCCCTAGATTCAGGAAGAAGGACACAGCAGATTACAATGCGGCTTCAGATGCCCACGTCTAAGATGGCCGTGCCCAGACAGCGTTTTTAAAAGTAAGATTTTGACTAAAATCCAATACTGTACACCTTGTAAGTATGAGAACAGCGGTTCTGTAAAGGGCAATGGATTAGTATTATAGGGGTATTTTTAGTTAAAAAAGGTATTTGAGGCTGGAACTCCACTTTAAGGGATAGGATTGCTCCAGGGGTCATTGACCCCCCTATACAGAAGGAGACCAAAGGATTTTCTTTCCTATCAGGCTTTTATGAATTATAGAATTAATGATCTTATTACCTGCAACACATAGTCTACATGTTGGAGTGTAATTGTGGCCTCCAATATGTGGGCAGAACCTCCAGAGCCTTGCATGTACGAGTAGCGGAACATATTGGGAAAATTAGGAAAGGTAAGATTACAGATAGTGTCTCCAAACATTTTCGTAATCATCATAATAGAGAATAGATCTGTAACGTGTAACATTTTCAAGAGTAGGGAGTAAACTCCCATCCATAGTTTTTACCTATAGGTAACCCCTTTAATAAGCCTTACCTAGAAGTACTTTAATTATCTCCTAAATGTGCACTGTTTAGAAGATATTAACTGTAGATACAGCCAGTGTCGTCAATGGTGCATGCACTCTGAAGGAACAGTCATTCTTCAAAATCCTGTGCCATAAATGGTGGCTCCCACGAGCATGCGCAGGAGGGATGTCATTGTGGATCCGGCCACTCACCCAGCCGGAGTCCGTGAAGCCAGAAGGAAGACCGGGTAAAGATGTAGGCGTCTTCAATGGTGACAGCGTGCCACTGGAAGGCTTCGTTTTAAGGCAAGTTTGATGCATACTAACACATTATGACATTGCCTTGCAGGTTGCAAAAAAAAAAACACAGCGCTTTACTACTGATTTAGGCCCGGTTCACACTGGTGTGACATACACTCCGACTTTGAGAGCACATGTCGCATGACATTTATAAATCAATCGTTCCCTATGAGGGCCGTCTTAACTGGTTCGACACAAGTCAGTCCGACTTTTAAAAAGGCTCCCGCATTACTTTGGTCCAACTCTGGTCCGTTTTCAACCCATTCAATTTCTTTGAAGTGGGATCAAAGTCGGATCATCATCTTAACTGATCTGGCTTGTGGCATGCGACTTGTGCTCTGAGGATCTCGAAGGGGAATCCCACGCCAAAATGAAAAAAAAAAAAAAAAAAAAAGGGTGTGGGGTTCCTCCCCAATTCCATACTATGCTCTTTGAGTCTGATACGGATCTTAAGTGGGAACCCCGCGCCAATTTTTTTTTTTGTCAAAAATGGTGTGTCCCCCCAAAGACCATACCAGGCCAAGGGTCTGGTATGGATTTTAGGGGATCCCCATGCCAAAAATACAAAAAAAAAAAAAAACGGCATGGGGCCCCTCTGAAATCCACATTAGATCCTTATCCGAGCATGCAGCCTGGCAGGTCAGGAAAGGCGGGGACAAGCGAACACCCCCCCCCCCCTTCTCCTGGACTATACCAGGCCACATGCCCTGGACTTGGGGGGGGGGGGTGCTTTGGGGCAGGGGGGCATGCCCCAGGCTGTGACGTCACAAGTGGGTGGGGTCTCCAAATGATGTCACCAGATGGTCACGCCCCATGGCTATATAAGAACTGGCAGAGAACAGAGCTGGCACAACTGCGGGAGCTAGTGTCGGGAGAAGACATCAGCAGCAGAGGGAGAAGAACCAGAAAAAGAAGAAATTAGCGGAGGGAGAAGAGACAGAGAAAGAAGACACAGAAAATGCCTGAACCTTAAAGTGTTTGTTAAGGCAAAACTTTTTATTTTTTAGTAAGGAAGGGTGGACCTTCCTTTTTTTTCCAGTTAGTCCTTTGGTCAAGTTTTTATTGTTGTATGTTAGGGCTCATGCTTACTTGAGCTCAAAAACGCAGCTTATACAGGTATTTGAGCTTTTATTTTCTCTATCTTAAAAGTATTACTAAACCCAGGAGCCTACACTCACTATATCTGGTCTCCCACAGTACACAGAACATGGAAATGCAATGGTTTTTGTAAATATAAACTGCTAAATACCTTCTCTACTCAGCAGTATATATCAGTCTTGTGACTTCCATTAGTGTCTGGTTAAAGCTTGTAGGAGGATTTTTTATTCTCGTCTGATTATTCTTTGAGGGTGCAGTACCCCTGTCCTTCTGTCTGGACAGCGCTGATTGGCCCCATGCTGATCACATGCACTCTTCCCAAGAAAAAAAAAAAACTAGCAATACACACCAAACTGAGCATGTGCAGAGTGCCCCCAAGGCACTGTACTATAAGGAGATGGTTTGGGGACTGTGTAAGAAGGGGAGGATCAGAGGAGACTGGATCTAACAGCTTTTTTACACAATGCAGCGGATGACCCCCTTAGGTTCCACAGTGAGCATAACAAGCATGCTTTACTGCATATACAGACTGATATTACTGTTGTGGGTTTAGTAACACTTTAATTCCCCTTCATTTTAGCCTATGTGTCCTGGCACACTATGTGTCCTTACATCCTCTCAAGAGTTCCAGCACTCCCACAACACACATTTAAGTTTTTATTGCTGTATGAGCGAGCTTTATCTCTCTATTAGTGCTGGTGGGCATTGTCACTGAAATAGAAAGTGAAGGAAAGTACAACATTTTAGAGATGTCACCAGAATAAGAGGTGAGGGTAAATCTCCCAAAGGGGATACTTGTTCCAGCGCATGTACTCCTCTACCATTCTGTTACCTCTTTGGGACCAGATGTTAAGGTAGAACTATAGTTCAAACTTTTTTTCTCATTTTGGATAGCGCAAGGGAGGGTTAGATTTTTTTTTTTCGCTGTTTGTGTCCCATTGCGGAGATTTCCCTTTACTTTCTGTCCCATAGCCAAACAGGAAGTAAGAGGAAATCCCTGAAAATTAACCGCTTGCCGACTGCCGCACGACTATTTACGTCGGCAGTCAGCCCCTCACAGGCAAAGCGACGTAGGGCTACGTCGCTAGCCTGTAAGGGTTTTGGGAGCGAGCGTGCGCCGCCGGATGCGCGCTCCGGCTCCCGCTCGGTCACAGACCCCCCCCGCGCGTGTGCCCGATGGACCCGATGTCCGCCGGGCACTCGCGATCGTCCGTGACAGCGGGAGAAAGGCAGGCGGCTAATGTAAACAAAGCCGCCTCTCAGTCTCCCCTGTGTAAGAATGGTGATCAAACGGTTCTACTATGTAGGACCGTTGATCACTGTTCTTACACATCAAGCCACAGCCAATCACAGTTAGAAACACGCCCCTAGGACTCACTTAACCCCTCTGTAGTGTATTAACACAGACCAGGCTGTACAGGTTGCTTCTTTATTCACTGCACATCAGCATGCAACTAACTTCAGCCACACCCAGCTCCCAGACATATACATAATTGTAACATTTTGCAGACAGCAACTTAACCCGTTGCTTACCATACTACATTCCCTCCTCTCTTTGAATAAAACATAACATGCACAACGTATTAATAAGATTAACAAAATGCATGGATGAACAACTAAAAATTTAAACTATAAACTCCTGACTATACACATAGTCCTTAAGGTAGGCCGGTGGATTTGTTGCTCGTTTTTCTCTTGGCCATTCCGATGTGGATGGTTGTGGATTGAAGTCTAGATCACTGGCAGCATCATCACTACTCTTTGCCTGTTCGCCATCTTCCGATACTTGACCGTCTGACTCAATAAATTTCTTCACAAATGAGGAATTACGCACTTTTGTGTGTCCATCTAAATCCTCTAAAACCACTTGAGTACCTCTTTTCTCCTTTACAACATAAGGCTCAGGTTCAAAGGACGGAGCCAGTTTGTTAAACCGATCATTTTGAAGCAACACCTTATCACCCTGTTGAAGGCCACTAGGTTGACAATGGCGGCGGTGGTTTGCATACTGTTCAGCCCGGATCTTCCTTTCCTCATCAATATGCCGAAAAGGTTTCTGACTTGTAGGAGGACCCCCAATGTCTGGCAATTTTGTCCTGAATTTGCGACCACAAAGAAGTTCTGCAGGACTAACGCCAGTGACAGTATGCGGAGTTGTGCGATAAGCCAAAAGAAAACGCCACAGTTCCTTTTTCCAGTCTCTTCTCTCTAAATGAGCAATCCGCAAAGCTTTCAGCAAGGTTCGATTCTGGCGTTCCACTTCCCCGTTAGCCTGTGGCCAGTATGGAGTTGTACGACGATGTTCAATAGCATTTGATTTCAGATAATCCTGAAATTCCTGAGAAGTAAATTGGGCACCATTATCACTCACAATCCGTTTAGGCAACCCATGAGATGCAAAAATGCTCTCCAACCCCTCAATTACAGTTGATGATGTAGCTTTAGTGAGAACTACCACCTCTTGCCACCTTAAATAATAGTCCACAACAACTAAAAGATGGTGTCCAGATGGAATGTCGCACAGATCAATGGCTAAATCTTCCCATGGTCCCTCAGGTAGAACAGTGTGAGTTACTGGTTCTGGTTTAGGTTTGCTGCCCACCAACTGACATGCTCGACATGAAGAAACCAAACGTTCCACATCCTTGTCAATTCCTGGCCACCAGACTTTCTCACGTAATCTTTGTTTGGTGCGTACAATGCCTTGATGGCCCTCATGGGCTAAATGTAATGTACGTTTCCGTAAGTCTTTAGGCATCACAATACGATTGCCACGTAGAACTAGTTGTCCTGCAATACTCAGCTCTTGTTTGATTCTGTGATAGCTTGGGTCACAATCCACCCAAACCCCTTGTCTTACACATTTTCTCAACCGAGCAATTTCCGGATCCACAGATGACAATTCTTCAACCTCCCGCGGTGTCAATGCCTGAGGCATGGCGTTAGTAGCCACAAAACAAATGTACTCTTCTGCCAGGTTATGAACAGGTGCAGAAGACTGAGGCAATCTGGAAAGTGCATCTGCCGCATTAGTCGGTCCAGGTCTGTACCGCACTGTAAAGCGATATGTTAACAATCTGAGAACCCATCTCTCAATTCTGGCGGATGGTTTTGAGCATGGCGAATATATCACTTCCAGAGGCTTGTGGTCTGTGATGATTTCAAAATCAAGGCCGTAGGTAGAGATAGGTGTGAAACCTTTCACATCCCCAAACAACAGCCAAAGCTTCTTTCTCGGTCTGAGAATAACGTCTCTCTACATCAGTGAGGGATCTGCTTGCATACTGAATAGGCCTGTAATCGCCTGTGCATTGTCTCTGAACCAAGATGGCGCCTAACCCCGCAGGGCTAGCATCGACAATAACTTGGGTGTGTGCAGTAGGATTGAAATAAGCCAAAGTTGTGGCGCAAGTCAGCCGTCTCTTAAGTTCATCAAATGCACCTTGTTCCAAAAAACCCCACTTCCAAGGGACTGCTTTGCGAGTCAACACTCTCAAAGGTTCACTGACAGTCGCCATATCTGGAATAAACTTGACACAGTAATTCACTAGCCCAAGAAAACTGCGTACTTCTGCAGGGTTTTCAGGATTTCTGGCACCAGACACAGCTTTAATTATACAGTCCTCCGGACCAATGCCCCTGTCAGACAGCACATGGCCCATAAAAGTCATTTTATTCATTTGAAATGTGCACTTCTTCTCATTTAATGTTAACCCTTTCTCCTTCAAGCGATTTAGCACTGCACGGAGACGTTCATCGTGCTCCAGTGTGTTTGTTCCCCACACAATTATATCATCAGAAATGTTATGCGTGCCTTCACAACCATGTAGCACTTGCTGAATCACATGTTGATAGGCCTCCGGTGCGGACGATACGCCAAACATCAACCTCTTGTATCTAAAAAGACCTTTATGTCTTGCAAATGTAGTGATGACTCTAGATGCTGGGGTCAATTCAATCTGATGATAACCCCATTTCAAATCCAGTTTACTGAAGACACTTGCCCCGTTCATTGCATGTAGAACATCTTCAATAGTGGGAATTGGATGTCTCTCTCTCTGCACAGCTTGGTTAGCACATCTCATGTCCACACAAATCCGAATATCTGTGCCCTTTGGTACAACAACTAACGGCGATACCCACGGAGTGGGCCCTTCCACAGGTTCAATAATGTCAAGGTCTAGCAGCTCTGCCAGTTTGTGCTCAACAGGTGATCTCAGGCTATAAGGAAGTCTGCGTACTGGCTGTGCAATAGGCTTTACATGTGGATCAATGTGAAGCTCCAACTGAAAATCCTTTAATTTTCCAAACCCAGAGAAGCAATCTTTAAATTCCTCTTTCAATGCAGAAATAGCAGGAGACACCATATTCACTCTTGCGCTGCCTACATCACGGCCAATCTGTAACACCCCTAGTGCCATTGCGGTTTGACGACCAAGCAGAGGCGAACCTGTGCCATCTACAACATAGAATTCGGTCTGCAATGGAGGACCAGTCTCATGTGTTTGAACAGAGGTATAAAATTTGCCTTTAAGTTGTAGTGGTGTACTGGAGCCATAAGTATAAATCTGTTTAGTGGTGTTACACAATTTAAGGTGATTTTCTCTGCCATTAAGACTGTGCCAAGAAGCCAAGTCCATAACATTGCATGTAGCTCCAGAGTCAATCAACACTGACACATCTGTATTTCCAATCTTAATGGTTAATGTCCCGGCTTGCAGAGAACACAAGGAGAATATAAATTCACAGTCAGGAGCACTCTCTTTATCCTCAGCTATAACATTTACTTGTGCAGATTGTCCTTTGGTTTTGTTATCTCTGGTTGTACTTCTACACACAGCTGCAAAATGACCTGTCTTTCCACAAGCATAGCACATTTTATTCTGTACCACAGTGCAGTCCTGACTTGTGTGTCCCTCCCTGCCACATTTACTGCAGGTGATATGTAAAGTCCTCTTTGGAAAACTCTCTTTCCTACTCCAGATATTCCTATTATTATAGGTAGGTTTGGAGACTGTATTGACAGATGCAGTGTTCTTGGTTTCAATATGCAGAGCCTGGAGCTCAGACAGTTCAATGGCTCTTGCAATCTCCTGCAGACTAGTAAGTGTGAGACTAGGTTCTCTCAATAATCTCCTCCTGAGGTGCACAGATGTGCATTTCTCTATGACCTGATCTCTGATTATCTCCTCAGTTACAGTCCCAAAATCACAAGACTTTGCCAGATATTTCAGCCTAGTCACATAGCTGTCTGTGGTTTCTCCCAGTTCTTGCACAGCCTGTCTAAACTTATATCTTTCATAGGGAATATTTTTCTTTGGCTCAAAGTACTCACTCAGTCTATTCATGGCTGTCTCATAGTCTGAATCTTCCCCTGTTGCTCCCAGGGTTTCAAAAATGTCCTGAACTTGAGGTCCAGCTAGATGCAGCAGCATGGCTCTCTTCTGAGCAGGTGCAGTCACTCCTGTGGCTATAACATAGAGCTGAAATCCCTTCTTCCACTTGTCCCAGCGCTGTGAGAGACTAGTGTGGTCTCCAGACACATCAAACGGTCCGATAGCCGGTAAATCCAGAAAGCTAGCCATCCTCGTCGCCAAAATGTAGTGTATTAACACAGACCAGGCTGTACAGGTTGCTTCTTTATTCACTGCACATCAGCATGCAACTAACTTCAGCCACACCCAGCTCCCAGACATATACATAATTGTAACATTTTGCAGACAGCAACTTAACCCGTTGCTTACCATACTACACCCTCCCTCTCCAATACAGTTAACTCCTTCACTGCCAGTGTCATTTTTACAGTAACAGTGCATATGTATAGCACTGACTACTGTAGTAATGTCACTGGTAACCCCAAAAGTGTCAAAAATGTCAGTCAAGGGTCCGATCTGTCCGCCCCAATGTCGCAGTCACGCAAAAAAAAATCGCAGATCGCCGCCATTACACGTTAAAAAAAAAAAAACAACAAAATGACAAAAATCTTTCCCTTTGTTAGTAAACGCAATAACTTTTGCGCAAACCAATCAAAATACGCTTTTTGCGTTTTTTTTTTTTTACCAAACATATGGTAAAAAAAAATTGGCCTAAAATGTTAAAAAAATTTGATTTTTACATTTTTTTTGGGGAATTTCATATAAAAAAATGTGAACAATATTGTTATTTTTGCAAAATTGACGCTCTTTTGTCTATAGCGCATGATCAAAAAATCGCACAGGTGATCAAATACCACTAAAAGAAAGCTCTGTTTGTGGGGAAAAAAATGACGTCAAATTAGTTTAGGTACAGCGTCGCACGACCGCGCAATTGTCCGTTAAAGTCACGCAGTGCCGAATCGCAAAATAGGCCCTGGTCAGGAAGGGGGTACAATCTTCCGGGGCTTAAGTGGTTAAGGGAATTCCTTGGGGACCCCCAGGTCACCAGAACTAGTGTCCCCATTGGAAGATGTTTCCTCTATTCCTTTCTAGGAACATCCCAAAATTTGGGATTTTCTTTTACTTTCAATGATAATGGTAAACAGGAAAAAGATAGAGGGTGAATCTCTCTAATGGGGGCACAGACGGCAATAAAAACTGACAGGTGTTATAACCTAATTCTATTCAAGAATAAAAAATAAAAAGTTTTGCTTTTAATTATACTGTAAAGTGGTTGTAAACCTCAGACATGAAATATGAACAAACATTTCCCTCTATAGTGTGTACTTGACTTAATTGTGAGCACTAAATGTAATTTCTGTCTGCTGCTTCAATCCTCTGCTATCAGCATGAATCACTTCTGACAAGAGAAAATGGTGACAGGGGAGGGAGCTCCAGCTGATTGACAGCCTAAGCTCTGTTCCTGTGTGCGGTGGGAAGGGGGTGTGTCTCTTCCCTCCAATCAACTTTCAGAACTCTCCTCACTGAGCTCTGCACACTGACTCCAGCTCTCGACCCCCTTTTTTCAGAGAACTTTGACAAATTTAAGAATTCTGCTCTTTGAACTGATGTAAAGAAGAGAAGACGGCAGATAAATAGGTGCAACCTATGTAGGAGGATTAGTTTCATCTGTGTGTCTCACCTGAGGCCAGTCACTTTACTGGGTATATGTCAGGCTCCGTTCACATCTTGGTGTTCTGAATCACAATAGAATTGAGCAAACAGAACCGTGGGAAGCCTGTCGCCTAAAAGAAGTACAAGATATTGTTCTGGGCGACAGGGGTCCCACGATTCTGTTTGCGTGATTTTACTGCAACGGGCGACAATCGAAGGCAAAACTACGCCGCAATCGGGCTGCCATTGGAAGTGATGGGGATTGCACGGGCGTGCCACGATTTGCCATGATTAAGGATCGTGGGCAGGATCAAGGCGATTCTGCCTGGGATCCTGGACACCTCAATGTGAACGGAGCCTAAGAGTTTACAACCACTTTAAGGGGAATCTCCCAAACAGGACACAGACAGCAAAATCTAATCTGACAGCGGTTTTACCTCTTCCCTACTCTGTCCAAGAATAAAAAAATGTTTTGCCTATACGTCCACTGTAATGAAATCTGCTAGACGCCATCTGTTATATAAAAACTAACCAAATGTCGTTCTTATTGGATAAAAACTATAACCCTTTTCTGTTACAGCTTATCTCCACCCAAAACTTTTGGATAGAGTGGGGAATATTTTTGTTGATGTAACCCAACTGGATAGATTACTCCTCATCCCAATGCCTTTATGATTAGATTTGGGTAAGATTCTCTGCATTCGCAATGGTCTTTGGTAGTTCATACATTGAGTAGAATTGACTGGGAGGTTTATGAATTTGTATTATACGCAGTGCCTCCTACCTCTGTAATACATAATGCCTCCTACTCCTGTAATCCACACAGTGCTTCATTCCTCTGTATTGCACGCAGTGCTTCATTCCTCTGTACAGCACGCAGTGCTTCATGCCCCTTTATTGCACTTAATGCCTCATGCCTTTGTACTGGAGAGTGCTTCATGCCTCTGTATTGCACGCAGTGCCTCATGCCTTTGTACTATACATTCCTTTATGCCTCTGTACTGCACACAGTGCTTCATTCCTTTGTATTTCACGCAGTGCTTCATGCCACTGTATTGCATGCAGTGGTTCATGCCTTTGTTCTGGACAGTGCTTCAAGCCTCTGTATTGCACGCAGTGCTTCATGTCACTGTATTGCACGCAGTGCCTCATTATTATTATTATACAGGATTTATATAGCGCCAACAGTTTGCGCAGCGCTTAACAAAATGAGGGCAGACATTACAGTTACACTACAATTTGGAACAAAAGGAATCAGAGGGCCCTGCTCGTTAGAGCTTACAATCTAAAAGCCTCATGCCTTTGTACTGGACAGTGCTTCTTTCCTCTGTACTGCACGCAGTGCTTCATGCCTCTGTATTACACGCAGTGCTTCATGCCTCTGTATTGCACACAGTGCCTCATGCCTTTGTACTATACAGTGCTTCATGCCTCTGTACTGCACGCAGTGCTTCATGCCTCTGTATTACACGCAGTGCTTCATGCCTCTGTATTGCACACAGTGCCTCATGCCTTTGTACTATACAGTGCTTCATGCCTCTGTACTGCACACAGTGCTTCGTTCCTCTGAACTGCATGCAGCGCTTCATGCCTATGTACTGCACGTAGCGCTTCATGCCTCTATACTGCAGGCGGTGATTAATGCCTCTATACTGCAGGTAGTGCTCCATGCCTCTGTACTGCACGCAGTGCTTCATGCTTCTGTACTGCTCGCATCACTTCATGCCTCTATACTGCAGGCAGTGATCCATGCCTCTATACTGCAGGTAGTGCTCCATGCCTCTGTACTGCACGCAGTGCTTCATGCTTCTGTACTGCACGCATCACTTCATGCCTCTATACTGCAGGCAATGATTCATGCCTCTATACTGCAGGTAGTGCTCCATGCCTCTGTACTACACGCAGTGCTTCGTGCCTCTGTACTGCACGCAGTGCTTCATTCCTCTGTACTGCACGCAGTGCTTCATGCCTCGGTACTGCACACAATGCTTAATGCCTCTGTACTGCATACAGTGCTTCATTCCTCTGTACTGCATGTAGTGCTTCATGCTTCTATACTGCAGGCAGCGCTTCATGCCTCTATACTGCAGGTAGTGCTCCATGCCTCTGTACTGCATGCAGATTGCTCCATGCCTCTGTACTGCATGCAGTGCTTCATGCCTATCTACTGCATGCAGTGCTTAATTCCTCTGCACTGCATGTAGTGCTTCATGCCTGACTGGTTCCATTGTCTTTTATATGTGCTATATCATCACTCGTTTGTGAGTATAATGTATGTCATCTTTGGATTAATAAACCTTTTTTAGTGGTAATGCATGAGGTCGGTGCGCCCTTCTTTTTTTGTTGTTGTCTTTCAGTACATTTTGGATACCCTTGGTCCTGAGGGGGAGGCAAGACCTTGAGTGGTGCATATCAATACCATATAAGATCCTTTATCCTTCATTACATACCACCCAAGCAAAGAGAATTTTTTGTTTGAACAAAATAATGGTCCTTTTGGCAGGTGTGACAAATGACATATATACTTTACCTGTGTATTTAACTGCCTGGAGATCCTCTTTAAATGTAACACACACTTGGGGCGCATGATGCAGCCTCTGCCACCAGAGCAGAGTGTCAAGCTGCTTTTTTCCTCATACAGTTTCATTACTGCCTACTGTCTTCAGTTTTTCACAGCATGCAGTAATTGATAGTACTTAGTCTACTGCTGGAAATCCAATACTTTTCTCACTTAACCAACTCCATGTGTAATGCTGATCAACTGCATTGTGCCGAAAGGAGGCGAGATTAAAATGTTTTCTGTCAAACGTTATGATCTGGTGTGAATGAGGCGAGAGGCCCGCTATTGATTGCCAGGGAGTTGGCACATGCCATTGATGCATCTACTGCAGCCATACTTCAATGGTAATAGAATAATGCCCGGGGTAATTGCTACATGGGGTCCGTATTAGGCGAAGTACAAATTACAGAGGTTATTTACTGCAGACCGCTCATAGGGAACTAAAGTGTTGCTTCTCTTAAAGGGACGGTATAATGTATTTTCAATCAGCGTATATTCTGTGCTGTCATTGGAACATTTGTGATGTGAGTTTAACATTTCTATACACTTTCTTACATATTTTTGTAATTGTATTTCAGGTAGTTGTAAACCCTTACATACAGTATACCCAGTAAAGTGACTGGCCCTTAGGTGATACACAGAGACTAAAACAAATCCTTCTACATCAGTTGTACCTGTGTATCTACGGTCGCCCATTTTCTCTACATATGTTCAAATTGAAGAATTTATACAGCTTGTTTGAGCTTTCAGTAAGCAAGGGGGAAGGGAGCTGAAATTAAACTCTGCAGAGCGTAGTGAGGAGAGCTCTGAGAGCAGATTGGAGGGAAGGGACGCACGTCACAGACTGTGTGCTGGAGCTCCCTCCCCTGTCACCATTTTACCTCTTGGTGTCAGGAAAACCTGTCAGAAGTGACGCTTGCAATTAGCAGAGAAACAAAGCAGCAGACAGAAATGACATAGTGCTCTGGATAGAGACAAATATACACTATAGAGCAGTGATGGGGAACCTTGGCAACCCAGATGTTTTGGAACTACATTTCCCATGATGCTCATGCACTCTGCAGTGTAGTTGGGCACCATGGGACGTGTAGTTCCAAAACATCTGGGGTGCCAGGTTCCCCATCACTGCTATAGAGGGATGCTTTGTCCATATTTCATGTCTGAGGTTTACACCCACTTTCATGTGGAAGTAAAGTTGCTTTTCAACCCGTTCCCACTCAGCCTTTTGTAAAATGCACAGTTATAAGCAATCATAGCATGTAAAAAATAAATAAAAAAAAATACAGATCACCTCCCCAGAGTAGTACAGTGTTACTGTGGTAACACAATTGCTCTGGTCACTGTATGTAATAAAAATTAAAAATGAAATGTAATATAAAATTTTATTTTTAATATATATATATATATATATATATATATATATATATATATATATATATATATATATTTCTTTTTTACATACTGTCACCAGTCAGTGTCCCTGATCACCACCCCACCAGTCGTATGATGATGCTGTATGTAAAAAATCTGTAAAATATATATTTTTTACATTTCTTCATTTTCCAAAAAATTGTGACAAAAAATTACCTCTTCAGGCTGAGTCGGGTGCCGGTCTAGGCATGTGGGTGCATGATTGCGATCTTGCCGGAGCTCTGTGATGTCAGCAGATAGCAGACTTTAGCTCACTGTGGACTGAAAATGGGTCACAGGAATGCAAATCGAACTGCACTCCTGTGATCTATAGGAGAAATACAACCAAACAAGCTTTGGTTGTACTTCTCCTTTAAATATTTAATTTAAAAATGGTTAATTATAACTGTAAAAGTCTCAGTTATGTACATATTTACATAAAAAAGGGGAAAAAAAGATATGGCAAATTTTGCTCTTAAACAAAGAATGGCTATACTGCCAAAGCAAACACACAACATGAACATGTCATTACTGGGGAAAATAATCTTAGTAAGACTCACACCACTGCACTAGACATGAAACCTGCAAGGTCAAGAAACAAAACCACCCCCATTATGCATACAGCCTTTCTTTAAAAAGAAGATATTAACCAACAAAAGCTAAGGGAGTGAAAAAAATAGTATAGGAAAAGAGCTCCTCACCCAGAGATGGACAGTTCACCGAAGGCAGGTCTGATATTCCTCCATGCCCTTATCCAGACCACTCAAGGCTCTCTGCCCTTCTCAAGACCCCAAATGTTCCCAACCTCACCCAGAATATCGTGCACCAGCACCTCAGCAGGGAGGACTTTCTTCTGCAGGGTAATCTGGCACTGTACATTCCAGGTGAAGTAATGGACAACTATACTAATTAGAAAAATGAATCAAAATCCCAGCGAGTCGGGAGTGCTCTGTACACCCACTCCACATAACTCATGTGATAGAGAAAGGGGATGCCTAGAGCCATCCCCACCCTTTTTACACCTCTATGTCAAAGGGACACTGGAGCAAAAAGTGGTACATAGTCTTCACTTTACCAACACACTCTGCTCTAGAACAATCCCGATCATCCACAGGGCGATGCTTCAGGTTCCCTCTCAGATAGAGCCTTCCATGAAAAGCGAGCCAGACTTGATCCCTAAACTTCAAAGGGATTCTTCCCAAAGTGAATAAATGCAGCCCCTCCGTCATTAAGGAGCCTGGACAATCCCTTAAAGCCAGTGACACACTGAAAGCAGAGCCCAAAATCCTCTTCTCCAGAAGACTTGATATCCTCCACTGTCACCTACCACTGCCAAAGTATTTTCAGACACGGGCAACATAAGCCGGAAGCTTGCCATGTCGGACTCTCAGACTTTTCACTGGACCGCCATCTCCCCAGCATCACAGAAAATGCCTAAACCAAGATTGAAAAATACCCACCCATCCCGGCAGAGTCTCTGCTAACATATTACCAAGATTGTACTTTATAAAGAGCAGAGAAAATAAAACCATAGGGTTGACAATTCCTAGGCCACCCTTCCGCCTGGCCAGGTAAGTTACTTTGCGTTTGATCAGGTTCAGCCTATTTCCCCATAACAGTTGGAAAAAGCAGCTGTACACCCATGCATAGAGAGATTCCGGCAAGATACAGACAAAGCTGACATATAAAAAGATTGGGATCAAGTCAACCCTCTCCCTCAAGGAAAGTTTCCATTTCTTTCAGTTTGCTACTTTGGCATTGGCATCCACCAACCTGCTTTCCTAATTTCGATGACCATAGTCACTAGGACCAAATTTGATGCCCAACACTTTAATTTCCTGCTGGGGCTCTGGGAAGGCATCCGGAATTTCAACGCTTTCACCCTCCTCGCCCATCCAGAAAACGTCACTCTTTTCATGGTTGACTTTAAAACCAGAAGCCTCCATGTACTGCTCTATCACAGAGACCACCTCCTGCTCTTCCTCCATCCCAGAGATAATGACACATCATCGGCATAGGCCACAACCTTAAAAGGTGGCATTCCAGCAATGCCCAAAGGCACCCCACACAATGATCTACCCTCTAACCTTCTTATGAAGGGGTCAATTGTAAATGCATAAAGCAGGGGGCTCAAAGGACACCCCTGGTGCACACCAGAGCCTCAATAGGCTGTCCAACCCAACCATTAACAAGTAGGAAGCTCTCAGCCCCTTTATATAATGTTTTCAGCCAATCTATAAACCTCCACTGCAGGCCGTGTCTACCAAGTAGCAAATACAGATACTCATGATTGACTCGATCAAAAGCCTTCACCTTCATCCAATGCCAGCAAGTACTTCCTCCATCCAGCAGCCCTGCATCGTTCCAAAGCCTCCTGGACAGCAAAAACGGCGGAAAAGGTACTTCTACCTTGGATCGAGCAGTGCTGATGATTGGACAACAAATCGCCTGCTACTGATGACAAGCGGCAAAAAAGAATCTTCGCCAAGATCTTTCTATCAACATTGAGAAGACTGAGGAGGCGCCAGTTCTCAATCATTGAGGGGTTTACCTTTTGACAGAAGAATCACAGTGGATTGCCGCATGGAGGGAGGGAGCGAACCCTCTTCTAGACAGCTGCTATAATTCTCCGCTAAAAAAGGGAGCCAGAATGGACTTAAAACACTTAGGCCCCTTTCACACATGGAGTCCGTCAGGCGGACTCCGTTTTTCTCAGCGGGGGGATCGATCAGGTCCCCATGCTTCTCTTTGGGGGAATCGGATGGGAACGGACCGTCTGTCCGTTCTCATCCAATCCGATCCGCCAGACGGATGGAAAATAGGGTTTCCATCCATCCGGTTTTGACAGATCGGATCGGATGTCAGCGGACATGTCTCCGCTGACATCCGATGCCCCATAGAAATGCATGGGGCCTCCGTTCAGATCCGCAAAAAAAAAACTGACAGGTGGATCTGAACGGACTCCGTGTGTGAAAGGGGCCTTAAAGAAAAATATTTTTCTTTTTCTTTTTTTTCTTAGCATTGTTCATTTCCTTGATGGGGGAGCCCTCTGACTCGCCTAGCAGAGATGCGGATGCAATTTGAAACATATACGGGACACATTTGTTATAAACGAATAAATATTACTAGAAAAGCAATATATCCCCTGCGCTCATCAATGATAATGAATAGTATCGAGGGTCTTATTTAAGACCTGTCGCAGCTACTTGAATAAAAACCGTGACAAAAAAACACTCCACTTAAATCCCAATTTTGGAATCATAAATAAAGTATTAGTAGTGCAGACACAAATTATAACATGTGATAAACAAAATCCATAAAGTCCATCATATATAATGACATTTCCAAAGGTCAGGATGCTTGTGAAAGTTCATATGATCAAGATCCCCTCAAAAGCCCAATCCACCAAGATAGGAGACACCGCTGTGTGACCAGAAACACCAGAAAAGTTGATTCATCCACCGCCGTGACATTAAGTGAGGATGGCAACTCAATAGATGTAGTGGCCCACCCACTCACGCAGGTAAGGCTAACAGGCGTATGGATGCTGATATTCAAAAGCCGGTTACACTTTTATTCTCTAGAATAAAAGTGTTTTTTACCTGCGTGAGTGGGTGGGCCACTACATCTGGTGAGTTGCCATCCTCACTTAATGTCACGGCGGTGGATGAATCAACTTTTCTGGTGTTTCTGGTCACACAGCGGTGTCTCCTATCTTTGTGGATTGGGCTTTTGAGGGGATCTTGATCATATGAACTTTCACAAGCATCCTGACCTTTCGAACACATTTGTTACTACTTGTTGTTAGAGTACGTTGAGTTTTTCTTCTCCCTTACCCACCTTCTTTCTTTGTGAGGAGTGGGATTGTTTACCCCACTACCCTTACAGAAAGGGTGAGTTTTTCTATTATCTATGTGTTTGATACATGGCATTTTTTGGCTCCCGCTTTGGCATGGCAGCTCCTCCATGGTGACTTTGTGGGCACATCTAATGGCCAGTCACCATGGTTGGGGGCCACCGGTCCTGCCGCTGTATCTGCAGTCTGGCGGCGAACCAGGGGGTCTCACTGTCCTTGCCTGGGTTACAATCATTTCACAGAAGGCAACACAGAGTTGTACTCCTACCCCAGAGGGGCCTAGAGTGCCAGTACATACGTTTTAGAGCAAGTTTAGTATTGCTCTTTTAGAATTAACAGTTCCTACCCCCCCCCCCTTTTTTTTTTCTCTTCTCCCTCCTTCCCATGCATACCAGACAATGCGATTACACATGTGATGCTGTTGAAATATATGTGTTTTTTGCCAATGTAACACAAAATTATCTTCATTAATTGTTATTCATCTTCAAAAAGATAATAAAATGAAGATTATAAAAAAAAAACACTTGTAAAATTCAGCTGTCAACCCATCTGGCCCAGGCGATTTTTTGTTGCCAGCTTCTCTATAGCACGAACTACCTTATCCGCTGAAATCGGTTCTGTCAAATCCCTCAAAGGCAATGTACCATTTCCAAATCCTGGAGTAGAATCCCGTACTATCCTTCAGGCCTATGACCGTCTTAACTGCTATGCCTTGATTACAGTTCTGGTAAGGATCAGGCGAGTGATATTTCCCATAATCTCTCTCCAGAACCAAGAAGACATGCTAGTCATATTGACACTCCCTAAGAAGAAGCTTCACCTCAGAGATCTCCCCTGGATCTCCTAGATACGAGACAAGACGATCAAGCTTCCTCCGCAAATGCTGGTAGGCAATGTACATACCAAGCTGCTTCTTCTTACTTAAGGCCTTGAAAAGTCCAATTGCCGTTTGTTTCACAAGCTCCCACCACTCTGATTAACTGCTGCAAAAGTCCAGAATAGAAACCTGTGCCTGAAAAAAATTCTCAAAGGAATGTCTTACCTCGTTACCATATTGGTTTTAAAAAGCACCGCAACTCCGCTAAGTCTAGAGCCAGGTCTCTTGCAAAAATAAAATCTCAGCATCAAACTCACTGAGCACAAATAAGGCAATATCAAGAGCTCTTGAAGATTTAATGCTGGCGACATTATTGGTCGCCACCTTTATCGGAGTGGAAACTGCCATCAGGATAATTGGCTTAGCCGTTTCTTAACCTCTACCACATTCTCATTAACAAAAACACCTCTTCTCAGATTATAGGACCCCCCCCTCATCCATAGATGATAAAGAAAAAGACAAATCCGATAACAAGTCATCTCCTGATAAAACAGAAAATGTGTTGCCAAGAGGAACCCCTCCTGGGTCCGACTGTAAGGAACTGCTTTACTTGTCTTCCTCTTATTCTTTTTCTTCCTCCTTAACCTCTCCCACACCTCATCATCTGAATACTCCTCAACAGAGGGTAAGACATGGGACATGGACACCCCTCCCTCAACCCCATCAACCCCATCAACCCCACCACCATCCAGCACCCTTACACTCTCGTGGCCACGTTTGAGCTGTTGAAGAACAGGGACTGGAGGTGGAGTAGGCCGAGAGAGAAGATTAGCTAAACCCCCCCCCAGCAGCTTCAGCTAGTCTGGAGGATCTATGCACAGTAGATGTAGGAACAACCCAGACTCAGGAACCACATCACCAGGGGATACAGAATCTGACACAACAGACACAGGAGGGGCAACAACAGTTTCCTCCCTAGCTTCAGCTGCTTCATCCTATTTATCAAGCCTCTGCAGCTCAGTCTCCAATCCTGGCAAGTTATGTGGTGCCTCTGGGCACTGGCTATATGGATGGCCCAGATGCTGGCACAAATTGTACTGAATCTGGGGGCATTCTCTGGCCAAATGGCCTAAATCCTGGCACAGTGAGCACTTCTTGATGGCGCAGGACGATGCAAAGTGGCCTTTATTACCACATTTATTACAAACCTTAGGCTGACCCTGGTAGAAAATGGTCAGCCTATCCCTTCCCAGAAAGGATAAGCAGTGCAGGTGCTGAACTACATTGCCCAGCACTTTTTTAATCACTCAATTTTAGTGACACCGTCCAGGCCCCTGTCCAATATCCCATGCTTATCAATGACCTTCCGCAGTGGAGTGAGGACCTCGCCGTATCAGCGTAGCCATACTATCAAATCAGCCTCTGGTATTGATTCGTTACGCACCAAGATTATCACAGATTTTACCAAAGGCTGCCTTGAAATCACCTTTGGCACCAAACCACTCCACTGCTGAAGGGCCTTGCACCTCCTATATTTCTCCCAAAACAGATCCAAACCCTCAGGTTTCACAAAAAGACAAATCAAATTCATACCTGCCCACAAGGCAAATTAGAGCAAAAATATCATAGGCGTTAAACCCCCATAAATAAAACCAACTCAGCCACTTTCCCCCTTACTGGTGCATACTCAGCTGTACCAAATTCCTCCTCCTGTACCCACTAACCAGCACCCACCAAACCTCCCTGAATTATGATTATTATAAGTAACAAAATTTTCACCACCCACCACGGTGCAACTCCCCAAAACCAAAGAATAGCTGCCAACATTTCTCCCTGTAGAACACAGGTGTCAAACACAAGGACCGCAGGCCGAATGCAGCCCCCGAGGCCATTTCATGTGGCCCCCGCACCTCTCCTGCAGCTGCGGCACCTCCCTTGTCTTTGCCCCCACCTTGTCTCTGTAGTTGGCAACAGAGAGGACAGAACTCTTTTGCCTTTGCCAGATCCTGCACTCCTCTGTGCAGCTGCAGAAAGGCTCGCCTTTGACCACCCCCCCCTCCTTCTCAGCAGTCCGCAGCAGAGGGGAGGGCAGAACTCCTCCTACAGATCCTGCACCTCTCTGTGCAGCCACAACACCACCTTGCCTCTGCCTCCCCTGGTCTCGGCATTCAGCAGACTCTGGAAGCTGACTCCAGCCCTCCTCTGGTTCTCCTCAAGACCCTGCACTTCTTCCTAGATCCACCGCACCTACTTCCTGGCAGAAGCACAAAGTAAGGGTGTCCATTGTGATGTAAGGAAGGGTGGGTAACTCTTGACTTCTAATGGTGGGGGGGTTCTTGACATCTCATGTAAGGGTGTCAGGGGGGTGTGGGGTGCTCTGGACATCTAATCTTACAGATATAACCTGCCCTTTGAGGGCAACCATAATGCTGATGCAACCCGCAATGAAATTGAGTTTGACACCCCTGCTGTAGAAGATCCACCTGTTTGTTTTGAACCAAAAGAATCCTTCCTCAAAGAATCCTTCACCCATCACCAACACATCCGTTGCTTTACCAATACTACTGCTATCATTTTCTGGCACATTCATAGTTCCTGCTATGTTCACAACAGTGTCCATACTCACTGCTGTACTCATAATTGTTTTACCTCCAACAGGTATCTTCTCCTCCACCAGGGCAGGGCTTTCAGCTGATGATAGTGAAGGCTGCTCTAAAACCGCAACAGGTGAAACATTACTGACAGAGGAGACTTCCATGGCTGCCTCCACTGCACATGGTGCACTGTGCTGAGCCCCTCCCTCACCAGCAATCAGCTCTGGAACACAGGGAGGCTCCGGTGAAAGTGGTGCAGACTCTTTGGAGTTTGCAGCCATCTTGCCACATGCAAGTTTAGAGGCACTACTGATCTCAGCAGACACATGAGCAGAAAAAACCTTGTCCAGGGTGCTTGCTGCAGGTCCATCCACCTTCCCCCAATAGTCCAAAGACATCTCTATCAGGGGTTTTCCTTCCATGTCTGTAGAGTAAAGGCAAGCTTGTCTGCTCTCGAGGGTGACTCCATCTGCTGGATGAAAGTCAGGGTACCATTTTCACTCTCAACCCCCTGGCTGGTTGCCGCTGTCGATTCCCAGCCCTGGGGGGAAAGGTGCAGAGACAGATGGAGCCGGGTCATCCATTACCTGGGGCTGCTGATCCATGGAACTTGCTGATGTCTGGCTGGCAAATCTCCTCTCATTATCAAACTTTTCTGCAAAAGTTCCACTTCTGTCTTTCAGCTTTTTCAATAATAAAGATTGTTTCTTTATTTTCTCCTCCATTTGCTGTAACTCCGGCTTCATGGCCAAATGATTCTTACTCCAGGCCTTGCAGTACTTGGCTCTAAAGTTTTTATATTCAGCTTTCAAACATTTACGCTTCTCCTCAGCTCTTCTAATCGCCCGAAAACAATCAATAATCTTCTGTCTGTAGTCATCCACATCCTCACCAAGGCCTGGACCCACAGTCACGTCCTCCACCTCCTCCTCCTCGCTAGGCCCCCTGTCATCAGGGGGATCCCTCCCAGGGCCTCCCTCAGGATCAGGCATTGTTCCTGGGCCAAGCTAGCAGGCAAGGCCCATGCCTGCAACACGCAGGTTCTCAGAGAGAGTTCCTTCAGTGTGTCCTCCTCCTTCTCCCACTGACCACCAATCCCATCCCACCACTGCTCTACTGATCCCCCCATCACTACTGCTCTATATCCCATCCCATCCCCCCCACCACTACCACCACCACTGCCCTTTATCCCACCCCACCACCAGAACCATCCACTGCCCTATATCCCATCCCATCTTTTACCACTACCACCACCCCTGCCACTGATCCCATTCCATCCCCCCATCACTACCACCACCGCTGTGACTCATTCAAACCCCATGCTCCAGGGGGCCCATGCCTCGCCCCTGTACACCTGGATATTAGGGGTGGCAGGGTGGCATATAGAGCAATCAATCCCCTCTCCGCTGCAGGAAGAAAATAGAGGGGATCAGTTCCTCTATATGCCGCCCCTCCTATCCAGGTGTACAGTGGTGATGCTTGGGGCTGGGTTGGGGGGCCCTTCGTGGTTTCTTGCACTGGGGCCCTGAAGGTTCCAGTTTTCGCCTCTCGCCCCATCACCCTACACGGACAGACGAGGAGAGAGGGCTTGATCTGCTCCTCCTCCTCCCACCCCTACCCCTCTCTCTACCCACCCACACTCCAATACCTGACATCATGTGCCTCAGGAAAGAGATGTATGGGCTGGAATTTTGAAGCTCAGAACTTGGCAGATACATCGTGGATGAAAGGTGTCGATACCTGAGCCTCCATCCTCAGGTAAGTGAACTCACCATCCATTGTGTGTGACCAAAGTCTTTTCACAGTAATGATGTCACTGGGTGTAAGGCCAGCCATAGAGGGAGCGATTTTCTTTCCTGCAAACACACAGTCCCTCCCATGGAGCCATTGTATTCTCCCGGCGGGAGATGGGAGAAGCCATCCCTGCCCAGAGAACACGGTAATTATTGCTAGTGGCTATAACAACCGCTATCAATAACCGCATGTTAAATCCAACAGGCTGGTCGATTGATCGATCTACTTGGGTACTTTCAGCCTGCCCAAACATAGTTCAAATCTCGGCCGGTTTAGCAGGATTCAAACTGTCTATGGCTGGCATAAAATAAGCCATGTAATAAAATGATATATACTGTATATATATATATATATATTATTTTTTTATTTGTTTTTTTAATACATCATTTTATTAGAATGTTAATGAAGAGGGAGGGAGAAACCAGGGAATGCTAAATACAAGCAGAATAAATTTCAAGCAGTATTAAACCCAAAAGCAAACATTTATTATATTGCAGTTTACCAATTCTTAGATGTGATGGCTGCATTAGTTTCCTTTTTTAAAGCATTTGTTACCCTAGCATTTCAAACGACTCCTCCCTCTTCCTGGCCAATGGCCAGTAAAATTGCTTCTCTTTTTAGCCAATCAGGAAAGGGGTCTCACGACCCGCTTCCTGATTGGGTGGGAGGAAAATCAGCGTGATGATAGCGAATATTCATTTGCTAATGTCATACAACTGGGTGGGCTCAGGGCGCAGTGCTCTGCGCCCCAAGCAGACCCTTTTTTGAAGCCTATTAGAGCCTCTGGCTCTAATCATGTGCTTCAAAAAAAGAAAAAAATCCCCTATTGTAATCCATGCGTCCGGCGCCCTGCATGTAGATTAGGGGGCCGGACGGATGGATGGGGGGGGGGCGGCGTCCCTGCGCCCCCAATGGACAGGCCGCCACTGATCAAATGAAAAGGCGGTCCATTTTTATTCGATCTCCCATAGAGGAGTGCGGGGATCTAACAGGTCCATCTCTGCCCAGTAAGCGGAGACGGAGTCATTCGTCTGCTCAGCGGGGATCGGCGGATCGATCCCCCGCTGAGCAAAACTGAGGCAGCTGGGCGGAAAGCCCATGTGAAAGGACCCTGAGAATAAAATGTGGAAGTGGTATATTAAAATGACTTTGTTGCACCTGTTACAATAATAACTCTAGATTGTAAGCTCTAATGAGCAGGGCCCTCTAATTCCTCCTGTATTGAATTGTATTGTAACTGTATTGCCTTCCCTCATATTGTAAAGCGCTGCGCAAACTGTTGGCGCTATATAAATCCTGTATAATAATAATAATGTGTTCTTGCTGAAAACATGATTGTTTCCCTTTAAATTGGTGTCTGTATGGTTGGATTTTGAGTTTGCCCGGTAATAGCCGTTCTGGTGAGATCAGCGCTACACAGCCGTCACTATGGCTGGAGGCGGAATGCAAATGAGCGTGTTTCCCCGCTTTTCCTGTTCGCCTTTATTTTTAGTATCTGCTTGTAGTTCATTGTACTGGAACTGTAAAATAGTCATCTTTACTTCCAGAGATAATGGTGCACTAAATGTTTATGCCTCCCAGGGAGATAATCAGCGAAACGGCGGAAATGCGCTCACTTATTGGCTTGCCAGATGCAACACGTTGTTGGTTATTGCCTTGTGTATCCTTTCTGGCCGGGGTTTTATGACCTCAAAGGATAATTCCTGCTCAAAAACCAAACCTTTACTTCTAAGTGGACATTGTTAAAGGATCCGTTCACCCGACACTGATATTTCTATTACGGATGGATGCTGATTGCTTAAAGCGGTATTAAACCCCAAACCCAAAAATGTCATATATTGCAGCTTAGGAAAAAAACAAGAAAAATACCTGCGCTTGTGGTAAATAAAACGAAAGCTGCTGAACACTATACCTCTGATACCAGGCACATCTACACTCAACGGCCACTTTATTAGGCACACCCGTTTAATTGTTTGGTAACACAATTAGCTAATCAGCTAATCACATGGCAGCAACTCAATGCATTTAGGCCCCTTTCACACTGTCCGTCCGTCGGACGGACTCTGTTTTTCTCAGCGGGGGATCGATCCGCCGATCCCCCGCTGAGCAGGAGAATGACAGCTGTTCTCCGCGCTGTGTGCGGAGACACAGCTGTCAGAGCCCCATACATCTCAATAGGGGAATCGGATGGGAACGGACCGTCGGTCCGTTCTCATCCAATACCATCCGATCCGCTGGACGGATGGAAAATATGTCTCCGCTGACATCCGATGCCCCATAGGGATGCATGGGGGGACCGTTCAGATCCGCCAAAAAAACTGACAGGCGGATCTGAACGGTCCGCCTGTGTGAAAGAGCCCTAAGGCATCTAGAGGTGGCGAAGACGATTTGCAGAAGTTCAAACTGAGCATCAGAATTAGTGATCGAACGATATCGTTTTTTTTTTTTTTACCGATACCGATATTTTGGTCAGCGCATATCGATATCGGCCGATATCTGCCGATATTTTTGGACATTTAAAATTGTATTTATTTATTTATTTATTTTACAGGTACTCTTGTCTAAAAGACCCCAAACCCCCCCTTTGCTCTTAAAAGCATTGACAACGCCAAGTTTGGCTGTTTTGAATGCTGTCATTTTTTTTTTATTTGGCGCCGAGTACCCGAAAGTGATGTCATGACAGCACTTCTGGGTTTTTACATGGAGACCCGATCAGAGCCAAATGCGGCTTTGATCGGGTCTTCGGCGGCCGTGCAGGTAGGATGCCCCGGGTCTCCCGGTGGGACGGGAGACCCGGGCGAGCCGCGCAAGGCGGCGGGAGGTGGAGGGGGTGTAAACAACATGAAAACATGAATCCATTCTGCCTTGTATCAGCGGTTCAGGCTGGTGGTGGTGGTGTAATGGTGTGGGGGATATTCTCTTGGCACACTTGGCCTCTTAGTACCAACCGAGCATCGTTTCAATGCCACAAGTTACCTGAGTATTGTTGCTGACCATGTCCATCCCTTTATGCTTACAGTGTACCCATCTCCAGCAGGATAATGCGCCATGTCACAAAAAGCTCAAATCATCTCACCACTGGTTTCTTGAACATGCCAATTAGGTCACTGCCCTCCGATGGTCTCCACAGTCACCAGATCTCACTCCAATAGAGCACCTTTGTGATGTGGTGGAATGGGACATTGGCATCATGGATGTGCAGCCGACAAATCTGCAGCAACTGGGTGAAAATATCTGAGGAATAATTCCAACATCTTTGTTGAATCTATGCCACGAAGAATGAAGGCAGTTCTGAAGGCAAAAAGGGGTCCAATCCGGTACTAGCAAGGTATACATAATAAAGTAGCCGGTGAGTGTATAAACAATAAACATTTCAACATATATGATCAAATTATGTGTCTTAGAACATAAACAATGAGTAACAATCCATTAATAACACTATAATGTAATGAACCTATATATAATGTCCATAAAAAGTTAAAAAAGTACAACGTGAAATGATGACATCATATTTGTCAAAACGCGTAGGGAGGAGCCACGCATACACGCTACCACACATGCGTGACCGAGTGTCAGCCATTTTGGTTACTGGAGAAAGACCTGTCTTCATTCTCTATGCTTTTTACATGCTGTTTTGCAATCTACACAAACGTAAGTGCAATACTTTTTAATAAGTCTTGGTGTTTCACAAGATTACACTATCTTGAGTCCCTTTACATATCCTACAATCTACTGAGCGGTTCATGATCCATCTGACTGTTTGACATATCCTCATTACTGTCAAGAGATACCTATGCTGATGTCCTTGCTCCTGCTATGGAAACCATCTTCATTGTCTAGTTGAGCAATTACCCCCCTGAGTAAGGGGGTCACCGGCGTTCTGGTAAGCCTCTAGTGTGGATATTTTTTTGGGTGTCACATGGGCTATCCCTGGATTACTTTCTAATCTAACATGGAGTTTGAGTTGGGACTTTTTCTTCTTATATATATATTATAAAACTGTAATTTTTTGTGAAGAATCAACAACAAGTGGGACACAATCATGAAGTGGAACGAAATTTATTGGATATTTACAACTTTGTTAACAAATAAAAAACTGAAAAATTGGGCGTGCTAAATTATTCAGCCCCTTTACTTTCAGTGCAGCAAACTCTCTCCAGAAGTTCAGTAAGGATCTCTGAATGATCCAATGTTGACCTAAATGACTAATGAGGATAAATAGAATCCACCTGTGTGTAATCAAGTCTCCGTATAAATGCACCTGCACTGTGATAGTCTCAGAGGTCCGTTTAAAGCGCATCATGAAGGACAAGGAACACATCAGGCAGGTCCCGAGATACTGTTGTGGAAAAGTTTAAAGCCGGATTTGGATACAAAAAGATTTCCCAAGCTTTAAACATCCCAACGAGCACTGTGCAAGGGATAATATTGAAATGGAAGGAGTATCAGACCACTGCAAATCTACGAAGACCTGGCCGTCCCTCTAAACTTTCAGCTCATACAAGGAGAAGACTGATCAGAGATGCAGCCAAGATGCCCATGATCACTCTGGATGAACTGCAGAGATCTACAGCTGAGGTGGGGGGAGACTCTGTCCATAGGACAACAATCAGTCGTATACTGCACAAATCTGGCCTTTATGGAAGAGTGGCAAGAAGAAAGCCATTTCTTAAAGATATCCATAAAAAGTGTTGTTTAAAGTTTGCCACAAGCCATCTGGGAGACACACCAAACATATGGAAGAAGGTGCTCTGGTCAGATGAAACCAAAATCGAACTTTTTGGCAACAATGCAAAACGTTATGTTTGGCGTAAAAGCAACACAGCTCATCACCCTGAACACACCATCCCCACTGTCAAACATGGTGGTGGCAGCATCATGGTTTGAGCCTGCTTTTCTTCAGCGGGACAGGGAAGATGGTTAAAATTGATGGGAAGATGGATGGAGCCAAATACAGGACCATTCTGGAAGAAAACCTGATGGAGTCTGCAAAAGACCTGAGACTGGGACGCAGATTTGTCTTCCAACAAGACAATGATCCAAAACATAAAGCAAAATCTACAATGGAATGGTTCACAAATAAACATATCCAGGTGTTAGAATGGCCAAGTCAAAGTCCAGACCTGAATCCAATTGAGAATCTGTGGAAAGAACTGAAAACTGCTGTTCACAAACGCTCTCCATCCAACCTCACTGAGCTCGAGCTGTTTTGCAAGGAGGAATGGGCAAAAATTTCAGTCTCTCGATGTGCAAAACTGATAGAGACATACCCCAAGCGACTTACAGCTGTAATCGCAGCAAAAGGTGGCGCTACAAAGTATTAACTTAAGGGGGCTGAATAATTTTGCACGCCCAATTTTTCAGTTTTTTATTTGTTAACAAAGTTTGAAATATCCAATAAATTTCGTTCAACTTCACGATTGTGTCCCACTTGTTGTTAATTCTTCACAAAAAATTACAGTTTTATATCTTTATGTTTGAAACCTGAAATGTGGCAAAAGGTCGCAAAGTTTAAGGGGGCCAAATACTTTCGCAAGGCACTGTATATTCGTGAAAAGGCACTAATAAGGTGGCAAGTGCTAAATAAAAAGTGTGCAATTGTAAAGTGATAATGTGCACTGAGGTAGTAAAATTATTAGAGATAAATAAATTAGATAGGTAGTAAACAGTGACATATCTAAATATAAGTATTCAAATGGTGACAATAGATAAATTAAAAATCAATATGCAAATATTCAAGTAAAAAGTTCAATAAAAAAACAGTCCCTGTATGGAATTGGCCGTGCCTAAAAATGGCCATGCAATCACCTGAAGAATCCTCCCAGCTGTTAGTCCCAAGCAAATGTTTGGTGAAGTGATAAGTTGAAAAAGTGCCAGTGCTCCTGGTTGCTATGCTATGCACTCACCAGAAGGAGTAACCCTACAGGGGCCTTGGTAACAATCCCTCTTGGATCCTTCAAGATTTGGGGCACTTGAAATTTAAACCAGGGTGTCCTACGAGACCTTTGTTCGCAAGAATCCGAGATCATATTAACAATATCAAGAAGGGATTCCCCAAACATAGCCTCTCCCAATATTTTCTGGAAGCCCAAACCAAAGACCCTAAGGGTTTAATCTTCTATGGAATTGACACTATCAAAAGCCACTGAAGGGGTGAAAACAAGAAGATCAAAATATCTCAGAATGAAACAAAATGGATCTATATGTTGGGAACTTTGCAACCTAAAGGGTTGAATATAGACATACAGTAGACCTGAATTGGTTTATTTCCAATTTTTAGAGTTTCTCTGACTTTGACTCCAGTATTCTGCCATATGTTTGTGGGTTTCCATGCAAAATACCTTGTCTCCTAGGCAGCGCCATATCCCCCTCCTCTCCTTTTCTATTTAGTAGGAGGCATTGCAAGTTTTTTAAAGTTGTAATTTTTTTGTCACAGTTTTTATGGGAAATGAATTAATTATTAATGCTTATAACTGTGCATTTTACAGTTATAATCAACCATTTTTAATTTAAATATTTAAAGCAGAAGTACAGCCAAAGCTCGTTTGGCTGTACTTCTCTTATGGATCACAGCAGTGAAGTTAGTTTTGCACTCCTGTGACCCGTTTTTGGCAACAGCGGGCTGAAGTCCGTTGTCTGCTGACAACACAGAGCCGGTCAAGGCTCAGGCAAGATCGTGACCATTTAGTCAGGATCCGCCCACATGCCTGGACCGGCACCTGACTCAGCCTCTCAGTGACCGCTGTGAGCCTGAGCCTGCCGCTCCTGCCCCCTCCACAGCCCAGCGCTACAGTGAGCAAGGAGTGGGCAGAGTCAGCAGCTCTCTGTACGGGGAGCTGTGAGAACCGATCGGTCATGGTATTAGATTGCTCGGTTTTCAGTGTTAGAGGTGCTGGTGGACAGATGCAGCATCAGACCAATGCTGCATCTACCTAGGTAGATAAATGCGGATTCCCATACTTCTCTTTAATTTTATTAATTTAATTTTACTTACATGGTACAGCTGGGCTGTGATTGGTCCTGTCTGTACCATGTGATCACTGTGACCAATCACAGAGTTCATCATAATAGTACACAATGAAAGGCATGAATCAAAGCCTTTCATTGTGTACAGTTGTCATGTGATCGGCTGTGATTCGCCACCGCAATCACTTTGATGACGGCGGCGGGCCAGTACAGTGATCTGCTATCAGCTATGTCCAGTGGACACAGCGGATGACAGATCGCTCTGGAGTGGGGCTGTGACGTCCTCCCAGGATAATAGGGCTCCTGCCTGGCTGTCATATTACAGTAGGCTGGGTAGGAAGGAGTTGATCACCGGTTTTGTCTTCTATGATTTCTGACCCACTCTGGAATTCTTCCATATGTTGCGTACTTTTGTATGTTTGTGCGGGTAAAACTTCCATATAAACTTGTTAAAAGAGAAATAGACTGTCTCCTGGGTACTGCATCCCTGATAGCTCCAAGCACCTCCCAGTACAGTAGTCTTTCACAGTTTCTTCAGTGGACTCTTGTATCCGGGGCAGTGGGCTGGCTGTCCTCCAGTTCTAGTGTCCTATCAGAGTCCTGTGTCCTTTCCCTCCTTCGCTCTCTGTCAAGACGCTCTTCCTGATCACAGCAAGGAGAGAGGCTGCAGCATGTTGGTGGCTGCAGCATTCCAAATGACAGTGCGGTCCATGCAGAGAGTACTGCGAACCAGGGCTACATATGGACAGCGTTTGGATTAGTGATCGACCAATATTAGATTTTCGTTGCCGATACCGATATTTTGGCCATTGAATATCGGCCGATATTTTAGTACAATTAAAAAATTTTTATTTTTACACTTGACAGGTACTGTTGTGGAGGGATCTGGGGGTCTAAAAGACCCCAAACCCCTCCTCTGCACTTAAAGGCATTCAAAACTCCAAGTTTGGCTGTTTTAAATGCTGTAATTTTTTTTAATCTGGCGCAGAGTACCCGGAAGTGATGTCATGACATCACTTCCAGGTTTTTACATGGAGACCTGATCAGAGCCGAATACGGCTTTGATCGGGTCTTCTCTTCGGCGGCCGTGCAGGTAGGATGCCCGGGTCTCCCGGTGGGACGAGAGACCCGAGCGAGCCGCGGAAGGCGGCGGGAGGGGGGACATCCCCTCCAGCTCCTTGTAATGACAGCCAAACCGCTTCTCAGCCACATCGGTTGTCATTACAAGACAGCCGACCGTCAGCTATGGTTGACTGTACTGGGGTGATGCTTCTAGCTGCAGGCATCACTCTGCAGTCATTCTAGCTGCAGGTACAGCACTTTCCCCGAAATATCGGCAATATCGGTAACCTCAAGGATCGATTCCGATATATTGGGGAAAGTGCAGATCAGCCCTCGATATATCAGCTTTGCCAATAATTGGTCGATCCCTAGTTTGGATGCATCTTTTCAATGCATTCAAAATGCATAGACCGTAAAAAGCAATAAAACTAGTAACATTATTGCACTAAAAATGAGAGTAAATAAAAAAAGAAAGACCTGTATAAAAACACATGGAAGCACATGAAAAAACGCAACGCAATGTACACTATTTTATCAAAAGTATTGGGACACTTGCCTTTAAACGCACATGAACATTAATGGCATCCCAGTCTTAGTCTGTAGGGTTCAATATTGAGTTGGCCCACCCTTTGCAGCTATAACAGCTTCACCTCTTCTGGGAAGGCTGTCCACAAGGTTTAGGAGTGTGTCTATGGGAATGGTTGATCATTCTTTCAGAAGCGCATTTGTGAGGTCAGGCACTGATGTTGGACGTTGTGTAAAATAGATAAAAACAAAGGGCGCACTGGCCTAGTGCATTATCCAACATAGGATTATTGAAAATAATTAAAATAACAGAAAACTACTCACAAGTGTAGGTAGTAAACTCGCTCAGCAAGCCACTGCAAGTGTCTACAATCTCCTGAATAGCTCAGAGAGGACCTCACCAGGCGTTATATAGTTCAGCCACTGGCATTTCTGGGTTTCACTCAGAGCATTGATATCGCTTGTGTGCTTCAATGTTTCCCTGCCACCTTACCCCCAGCGCACCCTTGTGTGTTCTGTGACTTCAAAGTGCCCTTGAGAATTCTGTGTCATAGAGTGACCCCACAGCATCCTGTGACACCCAGTGACCCTGGAGTGCCTGTGTTACCCCATGATCCCAGAGCATCCTGTGTTACCCCATGATCCCAGAGCATCCTGTGTTACCCCATGATCCCGGAGCATCCTGTGCTACCCAGTGACCCTGGAGTGTCCTGTGTTACCCCATGATCCCAGAGCATCCTGTGTTACCCCATGATCCCGGAGCATCCTGTGTTACCCCATGATCCCGGAGCATCCTGTGTTACCCCATGATCCCAGAGCATCCTGTGTTACCCCATGATCCCAGAACATCCTGTGTTACCCCATGATCCCAGAACATCCTGTGTTACCCAGTGACCCCGGAGTGTCCTGTGCTACCTCATGATCCCAGAGCATCCTGTGTTACCTCATGATCCCAGAACATCCTGTGTTACCCCATGATCCCCGAACATTCTGTGTTACCCAGTGACCCCGGAGTGTCCTGTGCTACCTCATGATCCCAGAGCATCCTGTGTTACCTCATGATCCCAGAACATCCTTTGTTACCCAGTGACCCCGGAGTATCCTGTGCTACCTCATGATCCCAGAACATCCCGTGTTACCTCATGATCCCAGAACATCCTTTGTTACCCAGTGACCCCGGAGTGTCCTGTGCTACCTCATGATCCCAGAACATCCCGTGTTACCTCATGATCTCAGAACATCCTTTGTTACCCAGTGACCCCGGAGTGTCCTGTGTTACCCCATGATCCCAGAACATTCTGTGTTACCCCATGATCCTAGAACATCCTGTGCTACCTCATGATCCCAGAACATTCTGTGTTACCCCATGATCCCAGAACATCCTGTGTTACCACATGATCCCAGAACATTCTGTGTTACCCCATGATCCCAGAACATCCTGTGTTACCCCATGATCCCCGAACATTCTGTGTTACCCAGTGACCCCGGAGTGTCCTGTGCTACCTCATGATCCCAGAGCATCCTGTGTTACCTCATGATCCCAGAACATCCTTTGTTTCCCAGTGACCCCGGAGTATCCTGTGCTACCTCATGATGCCAGAACATCCCGTGTTACCTCATGATCCCAGAACATCCTTTGTTACCCAGTGACCCCAAAGTGTCCTGTGCTACCTCATGATCCCAGAACATCCCGTGTTACCTCATGATCTCAGAACATCCTTTGTTACCCAGTGACCCCGGAGTGTCCTGTGTTACCCCATGATCCCAGAACATTCTGTGTTACCCCATGATCCCAGAACATCCTGTGTTACCCCATGATCCCAGAACATTCTGTGTTACCCAGTGACCCCGGAGTGTCCTGTGCTACCTCATGATCCCAGAGCATCCTTTGTTACCTCATGATCCCAGAACATCCTTTGTTACCCAGTGACCCCGGAGTATCCTGTGCTACCTCATGATCCCAGAACATCCCGTGTTACCTCATGATCCCAGAACATACTTTGTTACCCAGTGACCCCGGAGTGTCCTGTGCTACCTCATGATCCCAGAACATCCCGTGTTACCTCATGATCTCAGAACATCCTTTGTTACCCAGTGACCCCGGAGTGTCCTGTGTTACCCCATGATCCCAGAACATTCTGTGTTACCCCATGGTCCCAGAACATCCTGTGCTACCTCATGATCCCAGAACATCCTGTGTTACCCCATGATCCCAGAACATTCTGTGTTACCCCATGATCCCAGAACATCCTGTGTTACCCCATGATCCCAGAACATTCTGTGTTACCCAGTGACCCCGGAGTGTCCTGTGCTACCTCATAATCCCAGAGCATCCTGTGTTACCTCATGATCCCAGAACATCCTGTGTTACCCCATGATCCCAGAACATTCTGTGTTACCCCATGATCCCAGAACATCCTGTGTTAACCCATGATCCCAGAACATCATTTGTTACCCAGTGACCCCGGAGTGTCCTGTGTTACCCCATGATCCCAGACCATCCTATGTTACCCCATGATCCCAGAACATCCTGTGTTACCCCATGATCCCAGAACATCCTGTTACCCAGTGAGCCCGGAGTGTACTGTGTTACCCCATGATCCAAGACCATCCTGTGTTACCCGATGATCCCAGAACATCCTGTGTTACCCCATGATCCCAGAACATCCTGTGTTACCCAGTGCCCCCGGAGTGTCCTGTGTTACCCCATGATCCCAGACCATCCTGTGTTACCCCATGATCCCAGACCATCCTGTGTTACCCCATGATTCCAGAAAATCCTGTATTACCCAGTGACCCTGAAGTGTCCTGTGTTACCCAGTGACCCCGGAGTGTCCTGTGTTACCCAGTGACCCCGGAACCTCCTGCGTTACCCAGTGACCCCGGAGTGTCCTGTGTTACCCAGTGACCCCGTAACCTCCTGCGTTACCCAGTGACCCCGGAGTGTCCTATGTTACCCAGTGACCCCGGAGTGTCCTATGTTACCCAGTGATCCTAGAGAGTCCTGTGCTACCCAGTGACAACAAGGCATTTTGTTACCCAGTGACCCCAAATTTGGTGAAAAGGTAAGACTAAAGAGGGATCTATGGGAACCCTGGCTTGCTCTAAAGGGGATTTTTGGGGACCCTGCTCTAAAGGGGAACTATGGGGGACCCTGGCATGACCTGCTCTAAAGGAGGATCTATGGGGGGAAAAGGGGCAGAGCATGGGTGTTACTTTAAAATTTTGCCCCCCCTGAAAAAAGTTCTGTGGATGCACATGCCAGTGATCCCACTGGCTCCTGTGCTACCCAGTGACCCAAGAGCATCATCCTGTTACCCGGTGAACCCAAAGCATCCTTTTTTACCCAGTGACCCCAGAGCATCCTGTCACCCACAACCACAGAACATTCTGTTATTCAGTGACCCCAACGTATCATGTGTTACCCGTTGCCCCTGGAGCATCCTGTGTTACCCAGTAACCACAGAGCATTCTATGTTACCCAGTGACCCCAAAGCATTCTGGTACTCAGTGACTTCAGACCATCCTGTGTTCTCCAGTGACCCCAGACCATCCTGTGTTCTCCAGTGACCCCAGAGCATCATGTGTTATCCAGTGACCCCAGAGCATCCTGTGTTATCCAGTGACCCCAGACCATCGTGTGTTATCCAGTGACTCCAGAGCATTAATGTATTATCCGGTGACCCCAGAGCATCCTGTGTTCTCCAGTGACCCCAGACCATCCTGTGTTCTCCAGTGACCCCAGACCATCATGTGCTATCTAGTGACCCCAGAGCATCCTGTGTTATCCAGTGACCCCAGACCATCATGTGTTATCCAGTGACCCCAGAGCATCCTGTGTTATCCAGTGACCCAAGACCATCATGTGTTATCCAGTGACCCCAGAGCATCCTGTGTTCTCCAGTGACCCCAGACCATCCTGTGTTATCCAGTGACCCCAGAGCATCCTGTGTTATCCAGTGACCCCAGACCATCATGTGTTATCCAGTGACCCCAGACCATCATGTGTTATCCAGTGACCCTAGAGCATCCTGTGTTATCCAGTGACCCCAGACCATCATGTGTTATCCAGTGACCCCAGACCATCATGTGTTATCCAGTGACCCTAGAGCATCCTGTGTTATCCAGTGACTCCAGAGCATCATGTGTTATCCAGTGACCCCAGAGCATCCTGTGTTATCCAGTGACCCCAGACCATCATGTGTTATCCAGTGACCCCAGACCGTCATGTGTTATCCAGTGACCCCAGAGCATCCTGTGTTATCCAGTGACCCCAGAGCATCCTGTGTTATCCAGTGACCCCAGAGCATCCTGTGTTCTACAGTGACCCCAGACCATCATGTGTTATCCAGTGATCCCAGAGCATCCTGTGTTATCCAGTGACCCCAGACCATCATGTGTTATCCAGTGACCCCAGAGCATCCTGTGTTATCCAGTGACCCCCAGACCATCATGTGTTATCCAGTGACCCCAGAGCATCCTGTGTTATCCAGTGACCCCAGAGCATCATGTGTTATCCAGTGACCCCAGAGCATTCTGTGTTATCCAGTGACCCCAGACCATCATGTGTTATCCAGTGACCCCAGACCATCATGTGTTATCCAGTGACCCCAAACCATTCTGTGTAATCCAGTGACCCCCGAGCATCATGTATTATCCAGTAACCCCAGACCATCATGTGTTATCCAGTAACCCCAGATCATCATGTGTTATCCAGTGACCCCAGAGCATCCTGTGTTATCCAGTGACCCCAGACCATCATGTGTTATCCAGTGACCCCAGAGCATTCTGTGTTATCCAGTGACCCCAGACCATCATGTGTTATCCAGTGACCCCAGACCATTCTGTGTAATCCAGTGACCCCCGAGCATCATGTGTTATCCAGTGACCCCAGACCATCATGTGTTATCCAGTGACCCCAGACCATCATGTGTTATCCAGTGACCCCAGACCATCATGTGTTATCCAGTGACCCCAGAGCATCCTGTGTTCTCCAGTGACCCCAGACCATCATGTGTTATCCAGTGACCCCAGACCATCATGTGTTATCCAGTGACCCTAGAGAATCCTGTGTTATCCAGTGACCCCAGAGCATCATGTGTTATCCAGTGACCCCAGAGCATCCTGTGTTATCCAGTGACCCCAGACCATCATGTGTTATCCAGTGACCCCAGACCATCATGTGTTATCCAGTGACCCCAGACCATTCTGTGTAATCCAGTGACCCCCGAGCATCATGTGTTATCCAGTGACCCCAGACCATCATGTGTTATCCAGTGACCCCAGACCATCATGTGTTATCCAGTGACCCCAGACCATCATGTGTTATCCAGTGACCCCAGAGCATCCTGTGTTCTCCAGTGACCCCAGACCATCATGTGTTATCCAGTGACCCCAGACCATCATGTGTTATCCAGTGACCCTAGAGAATCCTGTGTTATCCAGTGACCCCAGAGCATCATGTGTTATCCAGTGACCCCAGAGCATCCTGTGTTATCCAGTGACCCCAGACCATCATGTGTTATCCAGTGACCCCAGACCATCATGTGTTATCCAGTGACCCCAGAGCATCCTGTGTTATCCAGTGACCCCAGACCATCATGTGTTATCCAGTGACCCCAGAGCATCCTGTGTTATCCAGTGACCCCAGACCATCATGTGTTATCCAGTGACCCCAGAGCATCATGTGTTTTCCAGTGACCCCAGACCATTCTGTTTTATCCAATGACCCCAGACCATCATGTGTTATCCAGTGACCCCAGACCATCATGTGTTATCCAGTGACCCCAGAGCATCCTGTGTCATCCAGTGACCCCAGAGCATCATGTGTTATCCAGAGACCCCCAGACCATTCTGTGTTCTCCAGCAACCCCAGACCATCATGTGTTATCCAGTGATCCCAGAGCATCATGTGTTATCCAGTGACCCCAGACCATCATGTGTTATCCAGTGACCCCAGAGCATCCTGTGTTATCCAGTGACCCCAGAGCATCTTGTGTTATCCAGTGACCCCAGACCATCCTGTGTTCTCCAGTGACCCCAGAGCATCTTGTGTTATCCAGTGACCCCAGACCATCATGTGTTATCCAGTGACCCCAGAGCATCATGTGTTCTCCAGTGACCCCAGACCATCATGTGTTATCCAGTGACCCCAGAACATCATGTGTTCTCCAGTGACCCCAGAGCATCATGTGTTCTCCAGTGACCCCAGAGCATCCTGTGTGATCCAGTGACCCCAGACCATCATGTGCTACCTTTTCATTTCGTATCATAACCTGAATTTTCTTCGGTTACAGTTTCAGGTAAGTTCACATACAATGAGACAATCTGTAAATGAAGTATTTTTATGTTACAGTAAATTAACATAAAATGATCAAAGTGCGATGTTTTCATCGGAAGTTGCTAAACATATGCAGACATAAAGTAAACAGACATGTGGATGTATGCTAATTGAAACACTCGAAGGAATCAGTTTAATGACAAATAAAAAGTGTTCTTAGTCATTGTGACTCTGGGCCTGATTCATAGTACGGCGAATTGGCGTTTCGGCGTGATTTTGCGAAGCGGCGATTATTTAAGTCTGAAATTGGCATTCAAAGAACGGCGGGCGGAAAATAGCGCCTAGTGTGAGATTCATTAAGATGCAATATGGTCAGAGCGCGACTTAAAACCATGCCAGCTAAAAGCTCGACTAAAGTTTAGCCAAATTTTCCCCTGTACCCCCAAAAATCCCAAATCACTGTGGAAGGTGTGGAAGTCAATTTGGAGATGACTTGCGTTTAAAAAATCTCAAAAACTGACTTAGAAAGAGAGATATCTGCGAAAGTGTGGAAAGGTTAAACAGCTCCTCCAGCCGCGAGCTGCGAACTCGCGAATGTGCGCATGCGCAACGCCAAATTGGCTCAAAAAATTTCGCCAGCGCGATTTTGGGTCAATTTTTTTTTGAATACCGCTTGCAAATCCGCTGTCTCGCCCATAGAAAATGGCAAAAACCGGCGGAATTGGAAAAACATGCACACTTCCAACAAGGGATCCTTTAGTAAACACCATCACATTCCATACACCTTTCCTGCTAACTCCGAAATCATAGCAGTCAAATCTACAGTGTTTATATAGAACCTCCACATTCTCTGAAAAAACCCACAAAATATTACATTGGGGAATTGGTCGTCAGATAGAAAAAAAATAGATGTAAAACATATTTCAAAGAAAGATTATTAGCATTTCACACATATCAAGGAAATGTCACAATTTTGACAATATTTTATGTGTTTCCAAAGAATGTTTTTAGAAATATATTGCAAATACTACCTTTTCTTCCATATGGGTATGGCCAAGTGTTACCATTTTACTACACATTTAACTGAAGGTATATATATATATATCCCTTATACTTGGCTAATTAGCAAAGTATGCCCAACAAACAAATAGAGCTTTAGCTCACAATATTGCTACATATTGACTTTATGGGGCATCTTTTGTATTTTGTTCATGTCTTTGGATTAAAAGTTTGCTGATACACATGCCTTTTTCAAACATGAACAAAATTAATGATGTCAACATTTGGAGGATTGGAGATATCCAAGTGTTGCCCATACAGAGGGCACCTTCCGGATTCGAACTTACAAACCTACAGCAGGAAGGCAAACTCCCTAATCATTGTGCTATTTCTCAGTGAGCGTTGGGTGTTTTCCTCATGCCGTCAAAATGCTCACATGGGAACAGGGGCCATTGAACTGAATAGGATTGGATTTTTTGCCTGTTTTGGGAGCTGATCCTTGAGCTGGACAAATCCCCCTCAAACGCCCCCAAACGGGCTACGTTCACATGTACGTGTTTGTGGTCTGTTTTTGGGGCTTTTGTAGGTGATTTCATATAACAATGCCTGCCCAAAAAATGCATGTCAAAACGCCTGTGAAAACGCCAGCCAAAATGCACATAAGAACGCCTGATATAATTGCCACGCCAAATTTAGGGATGTTCATGAGTGATGAGTCAGATTGTTGGCTTACATATCTGTTCAATCGTCACAATCTCACTTCTCAAATCCCAAAAGGTGTGTTTCAATTGTTTCCCTAAATATATATTTCTCTCTCTCTCACGTAATTGTATATATATGTATGTATTCCTGTATCTAAACATTCTAAATAATGA